>NC_090725.1:114342880-114375380 GCF_036898095.1 Palaemon carinicauda | reverse complement strand
AGATGAAACAAGGCCCTAGATTGACCATATATGGTTGAAAGGTTCAAAGGCCGCTCATGAATGGCAGAGGCAAGGGACAGTGACCATCGTAGAGATGAAACAAGGCCCTAGATTGACCATATATGGTTGAAAGGTTCAAAGGCCGCTCATGAATGGCAGAGGCAAGGGACAGTGACCATCGTAGAGATGAAACAAGGCCCTAGATTGACCATATATGGTTTAAAAGTTCAAAGGCCGCTCATGAATGGCAGAGGCAGGGGACAGTGACCATCGTAGAGATGAAACAAGGCCCTAGATTGACCATATATGGTTTAAAGGTTCAAAGGCCGCTCATGACTGGCAGAGGCAAGGGACAGTGACCTTCGTGGAGATAAAACAAGGCCCTAGATTGACCATATATGGTTAAAAGGTTTAACCCTGGATAGGTACGCTCCTCAGACACCCCTTTAAGGGTATACTCGGACGCGAACGACCCCGACGCCAAAAAAAATTCTTGAAAAATCAGTTTTTGCAGTAACCTCCTTTTTTCTTTTGCCAAAAAAAACTTCAATGAATGCTTAAAACAACTGTAAAGATAAATACTACTCATCTGCAGAAAAACTATTTATTATAAATATTTTAAAAAATTAAGTATAAAAAAAAGACCTGACATAAAAATTCATAAAAAAAAAGTTTATACATATATACACAAATCCTTTTAGGAATTGATTCTTGAATGTTTAGGACACATCTTGATGTATTTTGGATGAAGTCAGACCCATGGAGGTGAAGATCTGAAATGAGAAAAAAAGGGTAACTTTTTTTGGCCAAAAAAATTGTCCAAATTTCATGAATTTTTTTGGGTACCCAAATGAAATAGGAAGTGGCTAATTTTTTAGGGAATAAACATATGTTATCCTAAAATAGAAATATGTAAAAAAATCTTCATTATTTTGTAAATTACATTTATATCAGGGGCCATATCTAAAGGTAATTTTTTGAGTACTTAGAAATTTCGTAAAAAAATACATATATTTAATATATAATATGATATTTATGCAGGTAAAAATATACCAAAATATCACAAATTCTATAGGGAACAAGAATATACATAGATAGAGCAGCTTACGCTTCGGATATGTCCACAAAATGGCCGCCAACCACACTGACTCAGACTCCCTAATCTGCCACTTGAAATGTAGGAAGGGTATGTCAATTTCAAGGTGTTATTTACTAATCTAATTATTATTGGATATGCATAGAAATTGTATGGTGGGTTGCTGGATAATTGTCGATTATTTTACGACTATAAAATTAAAATTCTGACCCAAAAAAATTTTTTTGAAGGGAAATAAAATCGAAAAAAAAAAAGTAAAACAATATAATATTTTAGCTAAAAAAATTTGATGATATTCAATCAAAAAAAAAGTAAACAAAATTTTCCGACAAATAAACATCTAGAGGAATCATTACTCTGTGATAGTTCTTTAGTACGTAGTAATTTTGAAAGAATTGGGAAAAAACGAAAAAATGGCAATCACCGGAAAATCGAACATATACCTATATATACGCCATATCTGGCTAAAAAAAAGATAGGCATGGGTAGCCAGATCATCTAGAAACACTTTCCAACACTATAAAAATATAAGTTTTGCGACACTACTTGCCAATTCCTTACGGTAACATGACTAAGCAAAAAAATGCAAAACAAATAAAAAGGGGCACTCGCGGAAAAATGGCTAACATTCTAATATACGGCATTTCAGAAAAAAAAAATTCAGCCACGTGCTAGGCAAACCATCAAGGCACATTTTCCGACAAATAAACATCTAAATGAATAATTACTCTGTGATAGTTCCTTAGTACGTAGTAATTTTGAAAGAAATGGGAAAAAACGAAAAAATGGCAATCACAGGAAAATCGAACACATACCTATATATACGCCATATCTGGCTAAAAAAAGAAGATAGGCATGGGTAGCCAGATCATCTAGAAACACTTTCCAACACTATAAAATTATAAGTTTTGCGACACTACTTGCCAATTCCTTACGGTAACATGACTAAGCAAAAAAATGCAAAACAAATAAAAAGGGGCACTCGTGGAAAAATGGCCATTCTAATATACGGCATTTCAGAAAAAAAAAATTTCAGCCACGTGCTAGGCAAACCATCAAGGCACATTTTCCGACAAATAAACATATAAATGAAATATTACTCTGTGATAGTTCCTTAGTACGTAGTAATTTTGAAAGAAATGGGAAAAAACGAAAAAATGGCAATCACAGGAAAATCGAACACATACTTATATATACGCCATATCTGGCTAAAAAAAAAACAGGCATGGGTAGCCAGATCATCTAGAAACACTTTCCAACACTATAAAAATATAAGTTTTGCGACACTACTTGCCAATTCCTTACGGTAACATGACTAAGCAAAAAAATGCAAAACAAATAAAAAGGGGCACTCGCGGAAAAATGCCCAACATTCTAATATACGGCATCTCAGATAAAAAAAAAAAGACATGCACGTGTTAGCCCAACCATCAAGGCACACTTTCTAACACATAAACATGAAAAAAAAAAATGAATAATATACGGCAATTCCTTACTACGTAGTAATTTTTACAAATATTGAAAAAAAACAGAAATTGGTAACCGCAGTTAAATACCCAATATACCAATAACTACGTCGTATCTGACAAAAAAAAAGTCATGCATGGGTAGCCAGATCATCTAGACACACTTTCCAACACTAAACAAGCAAAAGTTTTACGACCCTATTTGGCAATATCTTACGGAAAAATGACTTGGCAAAAAAATGAAAAAAAAATGAAAAAGGGGCACTCGCGGTAAAATGGTCCTCGTGGTGATGAACGACATTTTAACTAAAAAAAAAATCATGCACATGGTAGCCAAACAATCCACCAAGACTTTCCACAACTGATAACCTATACAAGTTGCACCATTCTACGACAATTTCATAATACGTAATAACTTTGATAATTATGCAAACTACCTTAGAAGGGTAAACTCGGTCGCGCTCGACCCCGACGCGTCTCAGAAATCGGGGAAGGAATACAGCTACAGCAATGCACATCTGGACACTACTAGAGCGTGTAGGGGAGACACCTCCTGCAGGTCGATCACCCACAAATTCAGTCACGGGGGTGAGTCACGTGAGAAAAACCTGTTTTTTTTTGACGCTCGGGGTCGCAAACGACCCATCGTACCTATCCAGGGTAGGCCGCTCATGAATGGCAGAGGCAAGGGACAGTGACCACCGTAGAGATGAAACAAGGCCCTAGATTGACCATATATGGTTTAAAGGTTCAAAGGCCGCTCATGAATGGCAGAGGCAAGGGACAGTGACCATCGTAGAGATGAAACAAGGCCCTATATTGACCATATATGGTTTAAAGGTTCAAAGGCCGCTCATGAATGGCAGAGGCAGGGGACAGTGACCACCGTAGAGATGAAACAAGGCACTAGATTGACCATATATGGTTTAAATGTTCAAAGGCCGCTCATGACTGGCAGAGGCAAGGGACAGTGACCACAGTAGAGATGAAACAAGGCCCTAGATTGACCATATATGGTTTAAAGGTTCAAAGGCCGCTCATGAATGGCAGAGGCAAGGGACAGTGACCATCGTAGAGATGAAACAAGGCCCTATATTGACCATATATGGTTTAAAGGTCCAAAGGTCGCTCATGAATGGCAGAGGCAGGGGACAGTGACCACCGTAGAGATGAAACAAGGCCCTATATTGACCATATATGGTTTAAAGGTTCAAAGGCCGCTCATGAATGGCAGAGGCAGGGGACAGTGACCACCGTAGAGATGAAACAAGGCCCTAGATTGACCATATATGGTTTAAATGTTCAAAGGCCGCTTATGAATGGCAGAGGTAAGGGACAGTGACCACCGTAGAGATGAAACAAGGCCCTAGATTGACCATATATGGTTGAAAGGTTTAAAGGCCGCTCATGAATGGCAGAGGCAAGGGACAGTGACCACCGTAGAGATGAAACAAGGCTCTAGATTGACCATATATGGTTGAAAGGTTCAAAGGCCGCTCATGAATGGCAGAGGCAAGGGACAGTGACCATCGTAGAGATGAAACAAGGCCCTAGATTGACCATATATGGTTGAAAGGTTTAAAGGCCGCTCATGAATGGCAGAGGCAAGGGACAGTGACCACCGTAGGGATGACAAAAGCCCCTAGATTGACCATATATGGTGTAAAGGTTTAAAGGCCGCTCATGAATGGCAGAGGCAGGGGACAGTGACCACCGTAGAGATGAAACAAGGCACTAGATTGACCATATATGGTTTAAAGGTTTAAAGGCCGCTCATGAATGGCAGAGGCAAGGGACAGTGACCACCGTAGAGATGAAACAAGGCCCTAGATTGACCATATATGGTGTAAAGGTTTAAAGGCCGCTCATGAATGGCAGAGGCAAGGGACAGTGACCACCGTAGAGATAAAACAAGGCCCTAGATTGACCATATATGGTTAAAAGGTTTAAAGGACACTCATGAATGGTAGAGGCAAGGAACAGTGCCTACCGTAGAGATAAAACAAGGCCCTAGATTGACCATATATGGTTTAAAGGTTTAAAGGCCACTCATAAATGGCAGAGGCAAAGGACAATGCCTAACGTAGAGGAGAAACAAGGCCTTAGATTGACTATATATGGTTTAAAGGTTTAAAGGCCACTCATAAATGGCAGAGGCAAAGGACAGTGCCTACCGTAGAGAAGAAACAAGGCCTTAGATTGACTATATATGGTTTAAAGGTTTAAAGGCCACTCATAAATGACAGAGGCAAAGGACAGTGCCTAACGTAGAGATGAAACAAGGCCCTAGATTTACCATATATGGTTTAAAGGTTTAAAGGCCACTCATGAATGGCAGAGGCAAGTGACAGTGACCACCGTAGAGATGAAACAAGGCCCTAGATTTACCATATATGGTTTAAAGGTTTAAAGGCCACTCATGAATGACAGAGACAAGGGACAGTGACCACCGTAGATATGAAACAAGGCCCTAGATTTACCATATATGGTTTAAAGGCCACTCATGAATGGCAGAGGCAAGGGACATTGACCACCGTAGAGATGAAACAAGGCCCTAGATTTACCATATATGGTTTAAAGGTTTAAAGGCCACTCATGAATGGCAGAGACAAGGGACAGTGACCACCGTAGAGATGAAACAAAGCCCTAGATTGACCATATATGGGTTAAAGGTTTAAAGGCCACTCATGAATGGCAGAGGCAAGGGACATTGACCACCGTAGAGATGAAACAAGGCCCTAGATTGACCATATATGGTTTAAAGGTTTAAAGGCCACTCATGAATGGCAGAGGCAAAAGACAGTGACCTTCGTAGAGATGAAACAAGGCCCTAGATTGAGCATATATGGTTTAAAGGTTTAAAGGCCACTCATGAATTGCAGAGGCAAGGGACAGTGACTTTCGTAGCGATGAAACAAGGCCCCAGATTGACCATATATGGTGTAAAGGTTTAAAGGCCACTCATGAATGGCAGAGGCAAGGGACAGTGACTTTCGTAGAGATAAAACATGGCCCTAGATTGACCATATATGGTTTAAAGGTTTAAAGGCCACTCATGAATGGCAGAGGCAAGGGACAGTGACTTTTGTAGAGATAAAACATGGCCCTAGATTGACCATATATGGTTTAAAGGTTTAAAGGCCACTCATGAATGGCAGAGACAAGGGACAGTGACCACCGTAGAGATGAAACAAGGCCCTAGATTGACCATATATGGGTTAAAGGTTTAAAGGCTACTCATGAATGGCAGAGGTAAGGGACAGTGACCACCGTAGAAATGAAACAAGGCCCTAGATTGACCATATATGGTTCAAAGGTTTAAAGGCCACTCATGAATGACAAAGGCAAGGGACAGTGACCACCGTAGAGATAAAACAAGGCCCTAGATTGACCATATATGCTTTAAAGGTTCAAAGGCCGCTCATGAATGGCAGAGGCAAGGGACAGTGACCATCGTAGAGATGAAACAAGGCCCTAGATTGACCATATATGATTTAAAGGTTCAAAGGCCGCTTATGAATGGCAGTGGCAAGGGACAGTGACCACCGTAGAGATGAAACAAGGCCCTAGATTGACCATATATGGTTGAAAGGATTAAAGGCTGCGCATGAATGGCAGAGGCAAGGGACAGTGACCACTGTAGAGATGAAACAAGGCCATAGATTGACCATATATGGTGTAAAGGTTTAAAGGCCGCTCATGAATTGCAGAGGCAAGGGACAGTGACCACCTTAGAGATGAAACAAGGCCCTAGATTGACCATATATGGTGTAAAGGTTTAAAGGCCGCTCATGACTGGCAGAGGCAAGGGACAGTGACCACCGTAGAGATGAAACAAGGCCATAGATTTACCATATATGGTGTAAAGGTTTAAAGGCCGCTCATGAATGGCAGAGGCAAGGGACAGTGACCACCGTTAAGATAAAATAAGGCCCTAGATTGACCATATATGGTTAAAAGGTTTAAAGGCCGCTCATGAATGGCAGAGGCAAGGGACAGTGACCACCGTAGAGATAAAATAAGGCCCTAGATTGACCATATATGGTTAAAAGGTTTGAAGGACACTCATGAATGGCAGAGGCAAGGGACAGTGCCTACCGTAGAGATAAAACAAGGCCCTAGATTGACCATATATGGTTTAAAGGTTTAAAGGCCACTCATGAATGGCAGAGGCAAGGGACAGTGCCTACCGTAGAGATGAAACAAGGCCTTAGATTGGACATATATGGTTTAAAGGTTTAAAGGCCACTCATAAAAAGCAGAGGCAAAGGACAGTGCCTACCGTAGAGAAGAAACAAGGCCTTAGATCGACCATATATGGTTTAAAGGTTTAAAGGCCACTCATGAATGGCAGAGACAAGGGACAGTGACCACCGTAGAGATGAACCAAGGCCCTAGATTTACCATATATGGTTTAAAGGTTTAAAGGCCACTCATGAATGGCAGAGAAAAGGGACAGTGACCACCGTAGAGATGAAACAAGGCCCTAGATTGATCATACATGGTTTCAAGGTTTAAAGGCCACTCATGAATGGCAGAGGCAAGGGACAATGACCACCGTAGAGATAAAACAAGGCCCTAGATTGACCATATATGGTTTAAAGGTTTAAAGGCCGCTCATGAATGGCAGAGGCAAGGGAGAGTGACCACCGTAGAGATAAAACAAGGCCCTAGATTGACCATATATGGTTTAGAGGTTTAAAGGCCACTCATGAATGGCAGAGGCAAGGTACAGTGACCACCGTAGAGATGAAACAAGGCACTAGATTGACCATATATGGTTTAAATGTTCAAAGGCCGCTCATGACTGGCAGAGGCAAGGGACAGTGACCACCGTAGAGATGAAACAAGGCCCTAGATTGACCATATATGGTTTAAAGGTTCAAAGGCCGCTCGTGAATGGCAGAGGCAAGGGACAGTGACTTTCGTAGAGATGAAACAAGGCCCTAGATTGACCATATATGGTTTAAAAGTTCAAAGGCCGCTCATGAATGGCAGAGGCAAAAGACAGTGACTATCGTAGAGATGAAACAAGGCCCTAGATTGACCATATATGGTTTAAAGGTTCAAAGGGCGCTCATGACTGGCAGAGGCAAGGGACAGTGACCTTCGTGGAGATGAAACAAGGCCCTAGATTGACCATATATGGTTAAAAGGTTTAAAGGCCGCTCATGAATGGCAGAGGCAAGGGACAGTGACCACCGTAGAGATGAAACAAGGCCTTAGATTGACCATATATGGTTTAAAGGTTCAAAGGCCGCTCATGAATGGCAGAGGCAAGGGACAGTGACCATCGTAGAGATGAAACAAGGCCCTATATTGACCATATATTGTTTAAAGGTTCAAAGGCCGCTCATGAATGGCAGAGGCAGGGGACAGTGACCACCGTAGAGATGAAACAAGGCACTAGATTGACCATATATGGTTTAAATGTTCAAAGGCCGCTCATGACTGGCAGAGGCAAGGGACAGTGACCACCGTAGAGATGAAACAAGGCCCTATATTGACCATATATGGTTTAAAGGTTCAAAGGCCGCTCATGAATGGCAGAGGCAAGGGACAGTGACCATCGTAGAGATGAAACAAGGCCCTATATTGACCATATATGGTTTAAAGGTTCAAAGGTCGCTCATGAATGGCAGAGGCAGGGGACAGTGACCACCGTAGAGATGAAACAAGGCCCTATATTGACCATATATGGTTTAAAGGTTCAAAGGCCTCTCATGAATGGCAGAGGCAGGGGACAGTGACCACCGTAGAGATGAAACAAGGCCCTAGATTGACCATATATGGTTTAAATGTTCAAAGGCCGCTTATGAATGGCAGAGGTAAGGGACAGTGACCACCGTAGAGATGAAACAAGGCCCTAGATTGACCATATATGGTTGAAAGGTTTAAAGGCCGCTCATGAATGGCAGAGGCAAGGGACAGTGACCACCGTAGAGATGAAACAAGGCTCTAGATTGACCATATATGGTTGAAAGGTTCAAAGGCCTCTCATGAATGGCAGAGGCAGGGGACAGTGACCACCGTAGAGATGAAACAAGGCACTAGATTGACCATATATGGTTGAAAGGTTTAAAGGCCGCTCATGAATGGCAGAGGCAAGGGACAGTGACCACCGTAGGGATGAAAAAAGGCCCTAGATTGACCATATATGGTGTAAAGGTTTAAAGGCCGCTCATGAATGGCAGAGGCAGGGGACAGTGACCACCGTAGAGATGAAACAAGGCACTAGATTGACCATATATGGTTTAAAGGTTTAAAGGCCGCTTATGAATGGCAGAGGCAGGGGACAGTGACCACCGTAGAGATGAAACAAGGCACTAGATTGACCATATATGGTGTAAAGGTTTAAAGGCCGCTTATGAATGGCAGAGGCAAGGGACAGTGACCATCGTAGAGATGAAACAAGGCCCTAGATTGACCATATATGGTTGAAAGGTTTAAAGGCCGCTCATGAATGGCAGAGGCAAGGGACAGTGACCACCGTAGGGATGAAAAAAGGCCCTAGATTGACCATATATGGTGTAAAGGTTTAAAGGCCGCTCATGAATGGCAGAGGCAGGGGACAGTGACCACCGTAGAGATGAAACAAGGCACTAGATTGACCATATATGGTTTAAAGGTTTAAAGGCCGCTCATGAATGGCAGAGGCAAGGGACAGTGACCACCGTAGAGATGAAACAAGGCCCTAGATTGACCATATATGGTGTAAAGGTTTAAAGGCCGCTCATGAATGGCAGAGGCAAGGGACAGTGACCACCGTAGAGATAAAACAAGGCCCTAGATTGACCAAATATGGTTTAAAGGTTTAAAGGCCGCTCATGAATGGCAGAGGCAAGGGACAGTGACCACCGTAGAGATAAAACAAGGCCCTGGATTGACCATATATGGTTAAAAGGTTTAAAGGACACTCATGAATGGTAGAGGCAAGGAACAGTGCCTACCGTAGAGATAAAACGAGGCCCTAGATTGACCATATATGGTTTAAAGGTTTAAAGGCCACTCATAAATGGCAGAGGCAAAGGACAATGCCTAACGTAGAGAAGAAACAAGGCCTTAGATTGACTATATATGGTTTAAAGGTTTAAAGGCCACTCATAAATGGCAGAGGCAAAGGACAGTGCCTACCGTAGAGAAGAAACAAAGCCTTAGATTGAGTATATATGGTTTAAAGGTTTAAAGGCCACTCATAAATGACAGAGGCAAAGGACAGTGCCTACCGTAGAGATGAAACAAGGCCCTAGATTTACCATATATGGTTTAAAGGTTTAAAGGCCACTCATGAATGGCAGAGGCAAGGGACAGTGACCACCGTAGAGATGAAACAAGGCCCTAGATTTACCATATATGGTTTAAAGGTTTAAAGGCCACTCATGAATGGGAGAGACAAGGGACAGTGACCACCGTAGATATGAAACAAGGCCCTAGATTTACCATATATGGTTTAAAGGCCACTCATGAATGGCAGAGGCAAGGGACATTGACCACCGTAGAGATGAAACAAGGCCCTAGATTTACCATATATGGTTTAAAGGTTTAAAGGCCACTCATGAATGGCAGAGACAAGGGACAGTGACCACCGTAGAGATGAAACAAGGCCCTAGATTGACCATATATGGTCTAAAGGTTTAAAGGCCACTCATGAATGGCAGAGGCAAAAGACAGTGACCTTCGTAGAGATGAAACAAGGCCCTAGATTGAGCGTATATGGTTTAAAGGTTTAAAGGCCACTCATGAATTGCAGAGGCAAGGGACAGTGACTTTCGTAGAGATGAAACAAGGCCCTAGATTGACCATATATGGTGTAAAGGTTTAAAGGCCACTCATGAATGGCAGAGGCAAGGGACAGTGACTTTCGTAGAGATAAAACATGGCCCTAGATTGACCATATATGGTTTAAAGGTTTAAAGGCCACTCATGAATGGCAGAGACAAGGGACAGTGACCACCGTAGAGATGAAACAAGGCCCTAGATTGACCATATATGGGTTAAAGGTTTGAAGGCCACTCATGAATGGCCGAGGTAAGGGAGAGTGACCACCGTAGAAATGAAACAAGGCCCTAGATTGACCATATATGGTTCAAAGGTTTAAAGGCCACTTATGAATGGCAAAGGCAAGGGACAGTGACCACCGTAGAGATAAAACAAGGCCCTAGATTGACCTTATATGGTTTAAAGGTTCAAAGGCCGCTCATGAATGGCAGAGGCAAGGGACAGTGACCATCGTAGAGATGAAACAAGGCCCTAGATTGACCATATATGGTTTAAAGGTTACAAGGCCGCTCATGAATGGCAGAGGCAAGGGACAGTGACCACCGTAGAGATAAAACAAGGCCCTAGATTGACCTTATATGGTTTAAAGGTTAAAAGGCCGCTCATGAATGGCAGAGGCAAGGGACAGTGACCACCGTACAGATGAAACAAGGCCCTAGATTGACCTTATATGGTTTAAAGGTTCAAAGGCTGCTCATGAATGGCAGTGGCAAGGGACAGTGACCACCGTAGAGATGAAACAAGGCCCTAGATTGACCATATATGGTTGAAAGGATTAAAGGCTGCGCATGAATGGCAGAGGCAAGGGACAGTGACCACTGTAGAGATGAAACAAGGCCCTAGATTGACCATATATGGTGTAAAGGTTTAAAGGCCGCTCATGAATTGCAGAGGCAAGGGACAGTGACCACCGTAGAGATGAAACAAGGCCCTAGATTGACCATATATGGTGTAAAGGTTTAAAGGCCGCTCATGACTGGCAGAGGCAAGGGACAGTGACCACCGTAGAGATGAAACAAGGCCATAGATTTACCATATATGGTGTAAAGGTTTAAAGGCCGCTCATGAATGGCAGAGGCAAGGGACAGTGACCACCGTTAAGATAAAATAAGGCCCTAGATTGACCATATATGGTTAAAAGGTTTAAAGGCCGCTCATGAATGGCAGAGGCAAGGGACAGTGACCACCGTAGAGATAAAATAAGGCCCTAGATTGACCATATATGGTTAAAAGGTTTGAAGGACACTCATGAATGGCAGAGGCAAGGGACAGTGCCTACCGTAGAGATAAAACAAGGCCCTAGATTGACCATATATGGTTTAAAGGTTTAAAGGCCATTCATGAATGGCAGAGGCAAGGGACAGTGCCTAGCGTAGAGATGAAACAAGGCCTTAGATTGGACATATATGGTTTAAAGGTTTAAAGGCCACTCATAAAAAGCAGAGGCAAAGGACAGTGCCTACCGTAGAGAAGAAACAAGGCCTTAGATCGACTATATACGGTTTAAAGGTTTAAAGGCCACTCATGAATGGCAGAGGCAAGGGACAGTAACCACCGTAGAGATGAACCAAGGCCCTAGATTTACCATATATGGTTTAAAGGTTTAAAGGCCGCTCATGAATGGCAGAGAAAAGGGACAGTGACCACCGTAGAGATGAAACAAGGCCCTAGATTGACCATATATGGTTTAAAGGTTTAAAGGCCACTCATGAATGGCAGAGGCAAGGGACATTGACCACCGTAGAGATGAAACAAGGCCCTAGATTTACCATATATGGTTTAAAGGTTTAAAGGCCACTCATGAATGGCAGAGACAAGGGATAGTGACCACCGTAGAGATGAAACAATGCCTTAAATTTACCATATATGGTTTAAAGGTTTAAAGGCCACTCATGAATGGCAGAAACAAGGGACAGTGACCACCGTAGAGATGAAACAAGGCCCTAGATTGACCATATATGGTTTAAAGGTTTAAAGGCCACTCATGAATGGCAGAGGCAAGGGACAGTGACCACCGTAGAAATGAAACAAGGCCCTAGATTGACCATATATGGTTTAAAGGTTTAAAGGCCACTCATGAATGGCAGAGGCAAGGGACAGTGACCACCGTAGAAATGAAACAAGGCCCTAGATTGACCATATATGGTTTAAAGGTTTAAAGGCCGCTCATGAATGGCAGAGAAAAGGGACAGTGACTTTCGTAGAGATAAAACATGGCCCTAGATTGACCATATATGGTTTAAAGGTTTAAAGGCCACTCATGAATGGCAGAGGCAAGGGACAGTGACCACCGTAGAGATGAAACAAGGCTCTAGATTGACATTATATGGTTTAAAGGTTTAAAGGCCACTCATGAATGGCAGAGGCAAGGGACAGTGACCACCGTAGAAATGAAACAAGGCCCTAGATTGACCATATATGGTTCAAAGGTTTAAAGGCCACTCATGAATGGCAGAGGCAAGGGACAGTGACCACCGTAGAGATAAAACAAGGCCTTAGATTGACCATATATGGTTTAAAGGTTTAAAGGCCACTCATGAATGGCAGAGGCAAGGGACAGTGACTTTCGTAGAGATAAAACAAGGCCCTAGATTGACCATATATGGTTTAAAGGTTTGAAAGCCACTCATGAATGGCAGAGTCAATGGACAGTGACTTTCGTAGAGATAAAAAAAGCCCCTAGATTGACCATATATGGTTTAAAGGTTCAAAGGCCGCTCTTGAATGGCAGAGGCAAGGGACAGTGACTACCGTGGAGATAAAACAAGGCCTTAGATTGACCATATATGGTTCAAAGGTTCAAACGCCGCTCATGAATGGCAGAGGCAAGGGACAGTGACTCCCGTAGAGATAAAACAAGGCCTTAGATTGACCATATATGGTTTAAAGGTTCAAAGGCCACTCATGAATGGCAGAGGCAAGGAACAGTGTCCACCGTAGAGATGAAACAAGGCCCTAGATTGACCATATATGGTTGAAAGGTTCAAAGGCCGCTCATGAATGGCAGAGGCAAGGGACAGTGACCATCGTAGAGATGAAACAAGGCCCTAGATTGACCATATATGGTTGAAAGGTTCAAAGGCCGCTCATGAATGGCAGAGGCAAGGGACAGTGACCATCGTAGAGATGAAACAAGGCCCTAGATTGACCATATATGGTTTAAAGGTTCAAAGGCCACTCATGAATGGCAGAGGCAAGGAACAGTGTCCACCGTAGAGATGAAACAAGGCCCTAGATTGACCATATATGGTTGAAAGGTTCAAAGGCCGCTCATGAATGGCAGAGGCAAGGGACAGTGACCATCGTAGAGATGAAACAAGGCCCTAGATTGACCATATATGGTTGAAAGGTTTAAAGGCCGCTCATGAATGGCAGAGGCAAGGGACATTGACCACCGTAGAGATGAAAAAAGGCCCTAGATTGACCATATATGGTGTAAAGGTTTAAAGGCCGCTCATGAATGGCAGAGGCAGGGGACAGTGACCACCATAGAGATGAAACAAGGCACTAGATTGACCATATATGGTGTAAAGGTTTAAAGGCCGCTCATGAATGGCAGAGGCAAGGGACAGTGACCACCGTAGAGATAAAACAAGGCCCTAGATTGACCATATATGGTGTAAAGGTTTAAAGGCCGCTCATGAATGGCAGAGGCAAGGGACAGTGACCTCCCTAGAGATAAAACAAGGCCCTAGATTGACCAAATATGGTTTAAAGGTTCAAAGGCTGCTCATGAATGGCAGAGGCAAGGGACAGTGACCACCGTAGAGATGAAACAAGGCCCTAGATTGACCATATATGGTTAAAAGGTTTAAAGGACACTCATGAATGGTAGAGGCAAGGGACAGTGCCTACCGTAGAGATAAAACAAGGCCCTAGATTGACCATATATGGTTTAAAGGTTTAAAGGCCACTCATAAATGGCAGAGGCAAAGGACAATGCCTAACGTAGAGAAGAAACAAGGCCTTAGATTGACTATATATGGTTTAAAGGTTTAAAGGCCACTCATAAATGGCAGAGGCAAAGGACAGTGCCTACCGTAGAGAAGAAACAAGGCCTTAGATTGACTATATATGGATTAAAGGTTTAAAGGCCACTCATAAATGGCAGAGGCAAAGGACAGTGCCTACCGTAGAGATGAAACAAGGCCCTAGATTTACCATATATGGTTTAAAGGTTTAAAGGCCACTCATGAATGGCAGAGGCAAGGGACAGTGACCACCGTAGAGATGAAACAAGGTCCTAGATTTACCATATATGGTTTAAAGGTTTAAAGGCCACTCATGAATGGCAGAGACAAGGGACAGTGACCACCGTAGATATGAAACAAGGCCCTAGATTTACCATATATGGTTTAAAGGCCACTCATGAATGGCAGAGGCAAGGGACATTGACCACCGTAGAGATGAAACAAGGCCCTAGATTTACCATATATGGTTTAAAGGTTTAAAGGCCACTCATGAATTGCAGAGGCAAGGGACAGTGACTTTCGTAGAGATGAAACAAGGCCCTAGATTGACCATATATAGTTTAAAGGTTTAAAGGCCACTCATGAATGGCAGAGGCAAGGGACAGTGACTTTCGTAGAGATGAAACAAGGCCCTAGATTGACCATATATAGTTTAAAGGTTTAAAGGCCACTCATGAATGGCAGAGGCAAGGGACAGTGACTTTCGTAGAGATAAAACATGGCCCTAGATTGACCATATATGGTTTAAAGGTTTAAAGGCCACTCATGAATGGCAGAGGCAAGGGACAGTGACTTTCGTAGAGATAAAACATGGCCGTAGATTGACCATATATGGTTTAAAGGTTTAAAGGCCACTCATGAATGGCAGAGACAAGGGACAGTGACCACCGTAGAGATGAAACAAGGCCCTAGATTGACCATATATGGGTTAAAGGTTTAAAGGCCACTCATGAATGGCAGAGGCAAGGGACAGTGACCACCGTAGAAATGAAACAAGGCCCTAGATTGACCATATATGGTTCAAAGGTTTAAAGGCCACTCATGAATGGCAAAGGCAAGGGACAGTGACCACCGTAGAGATAAAACAAGGCCCTAGATTGACCATATATGGTTTAAAGGTTCAAAGGCCGCTAATGAATGGCAGAGGCAAGGGACAGTGACCATCGTAGAGATGAAACAAGGCCCTAGATTGACCATATATGGTTTAAAGGTTCAAAGGCCGCTTATGAATGGCAGTGGCAAGGGACAGTGACCACCGTAGAGATGAAAAAAGGCCCTAGATTGACCATATATGGTTGAAAGGTTTAAAGGCCGCGCATGAATGGCAGAGGCAAGGGACAGTGACCACTGTAGAGATGAAACAAGGCCCTAGATTGACCATATATGGTGTAAAGGTTTAAAGGCCGCTCATGAATGGCAGAGGCCAGGGACAGTGACCACCTTAGAGATGAAACAAGGCCCTAGATTGACCATATATGGTGTAAAGGTTTAAAGACCGCTCATGACTGGCAGAGGCAAGGGACAGTGACCACCGTAGAGATGAAACAAGGCCATAGATTTACCATATATGGTGTAAAGGTTTAAAGGCCGCTCATGATAGGCAGAGGCAAGGGACAGTGACCACCGTTAAGATGAAATAAGGCCCTAGATTGACCATATATGGTTAAAAGGTTTAAAGGCCGCTCATGAATGGCAGAGGCAAGGGACAGTGACCACCGTAGAGATAAAATAAGGCCCTAGATTGATCATATATGGTTAAAAGGTTTGAAGGACACTTATGAATGGCAGAGGCAAGGGACAGTGCCTACCGTAGAGATAAAACAAGGCCCTAGATTGACCATATATGGTTTAAAGGTTTAAAGGCCACTCATGAATGGCAGAGGCAAGGGACAGTGCCTACCGTAGAGATGAAACAAGGCCTTAGATTGGACATATATGGTTTAAAGGTTTAAAGGCCACTCATAAAAAGCAGAGGCAAAGGACAGTGCCTACCGTAGAGAAGAAACAAGGCCTTAGATCGACTATATACGGTTTAAAGGTTTAAAGGCCACTCATGAATGGCAGAGGCAAGGGACAGTGACCACCGTAGAGATGAACCAAGGCCCTAGATTTACCATATATGGTTTAAAGGTTTAAAGGCCACTCATGAATGGCAGAGGAAAGGGACAGTGACCACCGTAGAGATGAAACAAGGCCTTAGATTTACCATGTATGGTTTAAAGGTTTAAAGGCCACTCATGAATGGCAGAGCAAAGGGACAGTGACCACCGTAGAGATGAAACAAGGCCCTAGATTGACCATATATGGTTTAAAGGTTTAAAGGCCACTCATGAATGGCAGAGGCAAGGGACATTGACCACCGTAGAGATGAAACAAGGCCCTAGATTTACCATATATGGTTTAAAGGTTTAAAGGCCACTCATGAATGGCAGAGACAAGGGATAGTGACCACCGTAGAGATGAAACAATGCCTTAAATTTACCATATATGGTTTAAAGGTTTAAAGGCCACTCATGAATAGCAGAGGGAAGGGACAGTGACTTTCGTAGTGATGAAACAAGGCCCTAGATTGACCATATATGGTTTAAAGGTTTAAAGGCCGCTCATGAATGGCAGAGGCAAGGGACAGTGACCACCGTAGAGATAAAACAAGGCCCTAGATTGACCAAATATGGTTTAAAGGTTTAAAGGCTGCTCATGAATGGCAGAGGCAAGGGACAGTGACCACCGTAGAGATAAAACAAGGCCCTAGATTGACCATATATGGTTAAAAGGTTTAAAGGACACTCATGAATGGTAGAGGCAAGGAACAGTGCCTACCGTAGAGATGAAACAAGGCCCTAGATTGACCATACATGGTTTCAAGGTTTAAAGGCCACTCGTGAATGGCAGAGGCAAGGGACAGTGACTTTCGTAGAGATAAAACATGGCCCTAGATTGACCATATATGGTTTAAAGGTTTAAAGGCCACTCATGAATGGCAGAGGCAAGGGACAGTGACCACCGTAGAGATGAAACAAGGCTCTAGATTAACCATATATGGTTTAAAGGTTTAAAGGCCACTCATGAATGGCAGAGGCAACGGACAGTGACCACCGTAGAAATGAAACAAGGCCCTAGATTGACCATATATGGTTCAAAGGTTTAAAGGCCACTCATGAATGGCAGAGGCAAGGGACAGTGACTTTCGTAGAGATAAAACAAGGCCCTAGATTGACCATATATGGTTTAAAGGTTTAAAGGCCACTCATGAATGGCAGAGGCAAGGGACAGTGACTTTCGTAGAGATAAAACAAGGCCTTAGATTGACCATATATGGTTTAAAGGTTTAAAGGCCACTCATGAATGGCAGAGGCAAGGGACAGTGACTTTCGTAGAGATAAAACAAGGCCCTAGATTGACCATATATTGTTTAAAGGTTTAAAGGCCACTCATGAATGGCAGAGGCAAGGGACAGTGACTTTCGTAGAGATAAAACAAGGCCCTAGATTGACCATATATGGTTTAAAGGTTTAAAGGCCACTCATGAATGGCAGAGGCAAGGGACAGTGACTTTCGTAGAGATAAAACAAGGCCCTAGATTGACCATATATGGTTTAAAGGTTTAAAGGCCACTCATGAATGGCAGAGGCAAGGGACAGTGACTTTCGCAGAGATAAAACAAGGCCCTAGATTGACCATATATGGTTCAAAGGTTTAAAGGCCACTCATGAATGGCAGAGGCAAGGGACAGTGACCACCGTAGAGATGAAACAAGGCTCTAGATTAACCATATATGGTTTAAAGGTTTAAAGGCCACTCATGAATGGCAGAGGCAAGGGGCAGTGACTTTCGTAGAGATAAAACAAGGCCTTAGATTGACCATATATGGTTTAAAGGTTTAAAGGCCACTCATGAATGGCAGAGGCAAGGGACAGTGACTTTCGTAGAGATAAAACAAGGCCTTAGATTGACCATATATGGTTTAAAGGTTTAAAGGCCACTCATGAATGGCAGAGGCAAGGGACAGTGACTTTCGTAGAGATAAAACATGGCCCTAGATTGACCATATATGGTTTAAAGGTTTAAAGGCCACTCATGAATGGCAGAAGCAAGGGACAGTGACTACCTAAGAGATAAAACAAGGCCCTAGATTGACCATATTTGGTTTAAAGATTTAAAGGCCACTCATGAATGGCAGAGGCAAGGGACAGTGACTTTCGTAGAGATGAAACAAGGCCTTAGATTGACCATATATGGTTTAAAGGTTCAAACGCCGCTCATGAATGGCAGAGGCAAGGGACATTGACTCCCGTAGAGATAAAACAAGGCCTTAGATTGACCATATATGGTTTAAAGGTTCAAAGGCCACTCATGAATGGCAGAGGCAAGGAACAGTGTCCACCGTAGAGATGAAACAAGGCCCTAGATTGACCATGTATGGTTCTAAGGTTTAAAGGCTGTTCATGAATGGCAGAGGCAAGGGACAGTGACTACCGTAGAGATAAAACAAGGCCTTTGATTGACCATGTATGGTTTAAAGGTTTAAATGCCACTCATGAATGGCAGAGGCAAGGGACAGTGACTACCGTAGAGATAAAACAATGTTTCAGATTGACCATATATGGTTTAAAGGTTTAAATGCCGCTCTTGAATGGCAAAGGCAAGGGACAGTGACTACCGTAGAGATAAAACAAGGTTTCAGATTGACCATGTATGGTTTAAAGGTTTAAAGGACACTCATGAATGGCAGAGGCAAGGGACAGTGACTACCATGAGATAAAACAAGGCCTTAGATTGACCATGTATGGTTTAAAGGTTTAAAGGACACTCATGAATGGCAGAGGCAAGGGACAGTGACCACTGTAGAAATGAAACAAGGCCCTAGATTGACCATATATGGTTCAAAGGTTTAAAGGCCTCTCATGAATGGCAGAGGCAAGGGACAGTGACCACCGTAGAGATAAAACAAGGCTTTAGATTGACCATATATGGTTTAAAGGTTTAAAGGCCACTCATGAATGGGAGAGTCAATGGACAGTGACTTTCGTAGAGATAAAACAAGCCCCTAGATTGACCATATTTGGTTTAAAGATTTAAAGGCCACTCATGAATGGGAGAGTCAATGGACAGTGACTTTCGTAGAGATAAAACAAGGCTTTAGATTGACCATATTTGGTTTAAAGATTTAAAGGCCACTCATGAATGACAGAAGCAAGGGACAGTGACTTTCGTAGAGATGAAACAAGGCCCTAGATTGACCATATATGGTTCAAAGGTTTAAAGGCCACTCATGAATGGCAGAGGCAAGGGACAGTGACTACCGTGGAGATAAAACAAGGCCTTAGATTGACCATATATGGTTTAAAGGTTCAAACGCCTCTCATGAATGGCAGAGGCAAGGGACAGTGACTCCCGTAGAGTTAAAACAAGGCCTTAGATTGACCATATATGGTTTAAAGGTTCAAAGGCCACTCATGAATGGCAGAGGCAATGAACAGTGTCCACCGTAGAGATGAAACAAGGCCCTAGATTGACCATGTATGGTTTAAAGGTTTAAAGGCTGTTCATGAATGGCAGAGGCAAGGGACAGTGACCACCGTAGAGATAAAACAAGGCTTTAGATTGACCATATTTGGTTTAAAGATTTAAAGGCCACTCATGAATGACAGAAGCAAGGGACAGTGACTTTCGTAGAGATGAAACAAGGCCCTAGATTGACCATATATGGTTCAAAGGTTTAAAGGCCACTCATGAATGGCAGAGGCAAGGGACAGTGACTACCGTGGAGATAAAACAAGGCCTTAGATTGACCATATATGGTTTAAAGGTTCAAACGCCTCTCATGAATGGCAGAGGCAAGGGACAGTGACTCCCGTAGAGTTAAAACAAGGCCTTAGATTGACCATATATGGTTTAAAGGTTCAAAGGCCACTCATGAATGGCAGAGGCAAGGAACAGTGTCCACCGTAGAGATGAAACAAGGCCCTAGATTGACCATGTATGGTTTAAAGGTTTAAAGGCTGTTCATGAATGGCAGAGGCAAGGGACAGTGACTACCGTAGAGATAAAACAAGGCCTTTGATTGACCATGTATGGTTTAAAGGTTTAAATGCCACTCATGAATGGCTGAGGCAAGGGACAGTGACTACCGTAGAGATGAAACAAGGCCTTAGATTGACCATGTATGATTTAAAGGTTTAAAGGACACTCATGAATGGCAGAGACAAGGGACAGTGACTACCGTAGAGATAAAACAAGGCCTTAGATTGACCATGTATGGTTTAAAGGTTTAAAGGCCACTCGTGAATGGCAGAGGCAAGGGTCAGTGACTACCGTAGAGATAAAACAAGGTTTCAGATTGACCATGTATGGTTTAAAGGTTTAAAGGACACTCATGAATGGCAGAGGCAACGGACAGTGACTACCATAGAGATAAAACAAGGCCTTAGATTGACCATGTATGGTTTAAAGGTTTAAAGGACACTCATGAATGGCAGAGGCAAGGGACAGTGATTACCGTAGAGATGAAACAAGGCCTTAGATTGACCATGTATGGTTTAAAGGTTTAAAGGACACTCATGAATGGCAGAGGCAAGGGACAGTGACTACCGTAGAGATAAAACAATGTTTCAGATTGACCATATATGGTTTAAAGGTTTAAATGCCGCTCATGAATGGCAAAGGCAAGGGACAGTGACTACCGTAGAGATAAAACAAGGTTTCAGATTGACCATGTATGGTTTAAAGGTTTAAAGGACACTCATGAATGGCAGAGGCAACGGACAGTGACTACCATAGAGATAAAACAAGGCCTTAGATTGACCATGTATGGTTTAAAGGTTTAAAGGACACTCATGAATGGCAGAGGCAAGGGACAGTGATTACCGTAGAGATGAAACAAGGCCTTAGATTGACCATGTATGGTTTAAAGGTTTAAAGGACACTCATGAATGGCAGAGGCAAGGGACAGTGACTACCGTAGAGATAAAACAAGGCCTTAGATTGACCATATATGGTTAAAGGTTTAAAGGCCACTCATGAATGGCAGAGGCAAGGGACAGTGACCACCGTAGAGATAAAACAAGGCCTTAGATTGACCATATATGGTTTAAAGGTTTAAAGGCCACTCATGAATGGCAGAGGCAAGGGACAGTGACTACCGTAGAGATAAAACAAGGCCTTAGATTGACCATATATGGTTTAAAGGTTTAAAGGACACTCATGAATGGCAGAGGCAAGGGACAGTGACTACCGTAGAGATAAAACAAGGCCCTAGATTGACCATACATGGTTTCAAGGTTTAAAGGACACTCATGAATGGCAGAGGCAAGGGACAGTGACTACCGTAGAGATAAGACAAGGCCTTAGATTGACCATGTATGGTTTAAAGGTTTAAAGGACACTCATGAATGGCAGAGGCAAGGGACAGTGACTATCGTAGAGATCAAACAAGGCCCTAGATTGACCATACATGGTTTCAAGGTTTAAAGGACACCCATGAATGGCAGAGGCAAGGGACAGTGACTACCGTAGAGATAAAACAAGGCCTTAGATTGACCATGTATTGTTTAAAGGTTTAAAGGACACTCATGAATGGCAGAGGCAAGGGACAGTGACTACCGTAGAGATGAAACAAGGCCCTAGATTGACCATACATGGTTTCAA
The DNA here is from genome assembly GCF_036898095.1 of Palaemon carinicauda. Classification (NCBI taxonomy): domain Eukaryota; kingdom Metazoa; phylum Arthropoda; class Malacostraca; order Decapoda; family Palaemonidae; genus Palaemon; species Palaemon carinicauda. Next base: position 114,353,421 of record NC_090725.1, on the reverse strand, counting down.
GGTTTAAAGGACACTCATGAATGGCAGAGGCAAGGGACAGTGACTACCGTAGAGATAAAACAAGGCTTTAGATTGACCATGTATGGTTTAAAGGTTTAAAGGACACTCATGAATGGCAGAGGCAAGGGACAGTGACTACCGTAGAGATAAAACAAGGCCTTAGATTGACCATGTATGGTTTAAAGGTTTAAAGGACACTCATGAATGGCAGAGGCAAGGGACAGTGACTACCGTAGAGATAAAACAAGGCCTTAGATTGACCATGTATGGTTTAAAGGTTTAAAGGCCACTCATGAATGGCAGAGGCAAGGGACAGTGACTACCGTAGAGATGAAACAAGGCCTTAGATTGACCATGTATGGTTTAAAGGTTTGAAGGCCACTCATGAATGGCAGAGGCAAGGGACAGTGACTACCGTAGAGATGAAACAAGGCCTTAGATTGACCATGTATGGTTTAAAGGTTTAAAGGCCACTCATGAATGGCAGAGGCAAGGGACAGTGACTACCGTAGAGATGAAACAAGGCCCTAGATTGACCATACATGGTTTCAAGGTTTAAAGGCCACTCATGAATGGCAGAGGCAAGGGACAGTGACTACCGTAGAGATGAAACAAGGCCCTAGATTGACCATATATGGTTTAAAGGTTTAAAGGCCACTCATGAATGGCAGAGGCAAGGGACAGTGACCACCGTAGAGATGAAACAAGGCCTTAGATTGACCATATATGGTTTAAAGGTTTAAAGGCCACTCATGAATGGCAGATGCAAGGGACAGTGACTTTCGTAGAGATAAAACAAGGCCCTAGATTGACCATATATGGTTTAAAGGTTCAAAGGCCGCTCTTGAATGGCAGAGGCAAGTGACAGTGACTACCGTAGATATAAAACAAGGCCTTAGATTGACCATATATGGTTTAAAGGGTCAAACGCCGCTCATGAATGGCAGAGGCAAGGGACAGTGACTCCCGTAGAGATAAAACAAGTCCTTAGATTGACCATATATGGTTTAAAGGTTCAAAGGCCGCTCATGAATGGCAGAGGCAAGGGACAGTGACTCCCGTAGAGATAAAACAAGGCCTTAGAATGACCATATATGGTTTAAAGGTTCAAAGGCCTCTCATGAATGGCAGAGGCAAGGGACAGTGACTCCCGTAGAGATAAAACAAGGCTTTAGATTGACCATATATGGTTTAAAGGTTCAAAGGCCACTCATGAATGGCAGAGGCAAGGAACAGTGACCACCGTAGAGATGAAACAAGGCCTTAGATTGACCATGTATGGTTTAAAGTTTTAAAGGCCGCTCATGAATGGCAGAGGCAAGGGACAGTGACTACCGTAGAGATAAAACAAGGCCTTTGATTGACCATGTATGGTTTAAAGGTTTAAAGGACACTCATGAATGGCAGAGGCAAGGGACAGCGACTACCGTAGAGATAAAACAAGGTTTCAGATTGACCATATATGGTTTAAAGGTTTAAATGCCGCTCATGAATGGCAAAGGCAAGGGACAGTGACTACCGTAGAGATAAAACAAGGTTTCAGATTGTCCATGTATGGTTTAAAGGTTTAAAGGACACTCATGAATGGCAGAGGCAAGGGACAGTGACTACCGTAGAGATAAAACAAGGCCTTAGATTGACCATGTATGGTTTAAAGGTTTAAAGGCCACTCATGAATGGCAGAGGCAAGGGACAGTGATTACCGTAGAGATAAAACAAGGCCTTAGATTGACCATGTATGGTTTAAAGGTTTAAAGGCCACTCATGAATGGCAGAAGCAAGGGACAGTGACTACCTAAGAGATAAAACAAGGCCTTAGATTGACCATGTATGGTTTAAAGGTTCAAAGGACACTCATGAATGGCAGAGGCAAGGGACAGTGACTACCGTAGAGATAAAACAAGGCCTTAGATTGACCATGTATGGTTTAAAGGTTTAAAGGCCACTCATGAATGGCAGAAGCAAGGGACAGTGACTACCTAAGAGATAAAACAAGGCCTTAGATTGACCATACATGGTTTCAAGGTTTAAAGGACACCCATGAATGGCAGAGGCAAGGGACAGTGACTACCGTAGAGATAAAACAAGGCCTTAGATTGACCATGTATGGTTTAAAGGTTTAAAGGACACTCATGAATGGCAGAGGCAAGGGACAGTGATTACCGTAGAGATAAAACAAGGCCATAGGTTGACCATGTATGGTTTAAAGGTTTAAAGGCCACTCATGAATGGCAGAGGCAAGGGACAGTGACTACCGTAGAGATGAAACAAGGCCTTAGATTGACCATGTATGGTTTAAAGGTTTAAAGGCCACTCATGAATGGCAGAGGCAAGGGACAGTGACTACCGTAGAGATAAAACAAGGCCTTAGATTTACCATGTATGGTTTAAAGGTTTAAAGGATACTCATGAATGGCAGAGACAAGGGACAGTGACTACCGTAGAGATGAAACAAGGCCTTAGATTGACCATAAATAATTTAAAGGTTTAAAGGACGCTCGTGAAAGGCAGAGGCAAGGGACAGTGACATTGGCCTAGAGATAGGACATTGCCTTAAATCAGTTTCCAAATCCTTTCTCCACCGACGCCCGGAGCAAGGAGTGCCAGGCAATGTCTGCTGGAGGTAGACCTATGATCTCCCCCAAAACCCCCATCCTTAGCTGATAAGGATGGTGAGGTTGCTGACACTAAAAGAAACTATCAAGCTTATGTGGGACATGAACTCCAGTTCGGTGATCGCCTGGCAGAGACGTTTCTAGTAGGCCAACAGAACCCCATATATACAGATTAAAGGTTGAAAGGCCGCTCATGAAAGGCAGAGGCAAGGGAAAGGGACATTGGCCTAGAAATAGCACATTGACTTAGTCTGATCATTTATACACGCGTATTGACGCAAAGGGCCTCTGTTAGATGTCACCAGTCGTCTATATCTTGAGCTGTTAAGTCAAAACTTGTCCATTCATCATCTCACACTTCATAGTCCTCGGCCAAGTAGGCCTGGGACTTCCAACTCTTGTAGTGCCTTGGGGAGTCCAGTTTATAGTTTGGTGAACTAATCTCTCTTGGGGGGGGGGGGGGGGGGTTGGGGGGGGGCAGTGCGAAGAGCATGCCCAAACCTTCTCTATCTACCTCTTGCCATGATCTCATCCACATATGGGACTCTAGTATATATATATATATATATATATATATATATATATATATATATATATATATATATATATATAATGACAAAGTCCACAGATGATGGCCGAAACCTCTAAAAGATTTTTGTATAATCTACAAAAATGCACAGTTTTTATACACGTCTTACATTATTGTGGAACCTTTTTAACACACACACGTATATATATATATATATATATATATATATATATATATATATATATATATGTGTGTGTGTGTGTGTGTATGTGTGTGTGTGTGTGTAGTATGTATATTTTCAAACAGTTCATGTTACAACAATTAGATAATATCGTAATATACCATTTTGAATTCCAATGAATACTGGACATGTGACTCGTTATAGAAAATTGCATTTCTCCTTGGGGAGTAAAAGGTCATTAATATTTACTAGACAATATTTATAATTGAAATCAAGGGAACGTTTACATATAAATTATTACATAAATTGATTCTCCATCTTTATACTCTTCTTATTATTCTTCTCAGCATCAATGTAGATGATTTTAGTACCCTTTTTTACCGCTTTCGTAATTTCCTTTTTTTCTTAAATGATGTTTCTTCCCTTCATTATTTATATCATTTTCCCCCTTTCGCATATTGTTTACTAATCTTTCTTAAATCCCTTTTAGTGAATTACGTGAATTAAGCTTCCTCCCCCTTTTTCATTAATGATTTTTTCATATTTTCTTGAAGTTTGTCTTTATAACTGCGTTTAGTTTCCCTGAGGCGTCTCATCCTTAATGTTCGTCTATTTCAGTTTCAGATGAATTGGTATTTTCTCTTGGGTGAATAATGGAATTTGCATAATTTCTTGGGAGCTGGTCAGTCTAAAAAGCAAATTATAACAGCAACAACAACAACAACAACAACTGCCGTTTATAGTCCACTGCAGGAAAAAGGCCTCACACATGTCCTTAGTCATGTCATGTCATGGTTTTGGCCAATTTTCATCATCACGCTGGCCAGTGTGCATTGATAATGGTGGGAGATTTTCATCTGATTGCTCCCAGCAAACCAACTTAGTATGGGTGGCCCTGACTAGTACAACTTTGCTGATCATGGCGATACACAAACTCTTCCACCCCATTAAGGTATTCCCACTCAGGAAAGGATATACTGTATATATATATATATATATATATATATATATATATATATATATATATATATATATATATATATATATATATATATACAGAAACCAAATAGATTTTATTCTTGGTTAAAAAGTTAATTTAGTTTAAGATGTAACAGTGTAAAACAAGTTAGAGTCAAGCTAACATGGAATGGTGAGAATCCTTTTTTTTTTTAGATCTAAGAAAAGAACGAGAAAAACTAATATTAAGAAAGAAAATAAATATTGTAATGAGAAAAAAATCTAATGACTTTAGCTTAGCAATACAAAATAGGTAATCCCAATTTCATGATGAAATGGAAGCAAGTAAAGGAGAAATGACCGATAGTTTGACAAATTTGTATTGGAATCAGTACAAGAGATAGTTGGAAAAGTTCTTAGACAAGGTCAAGCAAAGGTATCAGAAAAGACCATAAACCTAATTAAGAAATTATTTCGAATGAGGGTAAAGAAAGATGAAATTGAATTAGCAGAAGTATTCAAAACAATAAAAAAAAACTCAAAATCCATGACATTTGTGAAGAAAATCAGACAAAAATTGGGGAAACACAAAAGAAAGGAAGAAGCATCAAATTGATGGAAAGAAGACTTAGGATAGGGCACTAACAGATGTTTGCTGAAAATGGAAATACTATCAACAAAAGATGAATGACAAAAATGGCAGAGGATTTCTATACAAAGTTATACAAAAGTGATATGAGCATTAACTTTGCCAATGGGAATAATGAAACACCCGAGCCGGTACCAAATGTGACAGTATTGAATGGAATGAAAAGAGAAAGCAGCAGTTGAACAGTGAACAGTGCTTAACAATTGATTTAATAATATATGGAGGAGATTTCATAATAGTAAAACTCACTGAACTTTACATACTGCTTGGAAAACTTTATCATTATACTAATTCACAAAAACGGGGACACAAGAACCAGAAATATTACCGACCAGTATGTTTACTCACAGTAATATATAACATTTTTACAAAGATGAATAGGCTTTAGAAGTGGGTATTCAACAATTTGCCATATCCATGTAATTAACCAGCGAATGAAAAAATCAACAGAGTATGACAAACCAACATGTATGGCATTTATAGACTATGAGAAAGCATTTGATTCTGTCAAAACTTCAGCAGTAATGAAAGCCCTTCAAAGACAAGGAATAAAATGAAAGGTCCAGGCATGTAACCTTTAGGGTGCCTTAAAGAAATGGTAAAAATACTTTATAGCACAACAGCTAACAAAATACGATAAAAACATGTTAGGGCTCGCTCTCTCTCTCTCTCTCTCTCTCTCTCTCTCTCTCTCTCTCTCTCTCTCTCTCTCTCTCTCTCTCCTTGTAGTCTTTGCAATAGTAATACAAAATGTTTATTGAAATTGAATGTCAACGAATGGCCCTTGCTCTTAGTGAAAAGAATTGAACAAGATATTTTATATGTCGCCACTTTGTAATCATTACATTTATTTTAACATTGTTTGTATGCAATTTGAAATTGCTTACATTCGTGCATTTACTGTATACATGCATACAATATATATATATATATATATATATATATATATATATATATATATATATATATATATATATATATATATATATACATATAACAGTTTTATTCCAGCTGTTACCAAGTTGTTGAATGATCTTCCTAATCGGGTAGTTGAATCAGTAGAACTTCAAAAGTTCAAAGTTGGAGCAAATGTTTTTATGTTGACCAGGCTGACATGAGTCTTTTTATAGTTTATATATAACATATCTGTTTTTGACGTTGTTAATAGTTTATATAGTACATATCTGTTTTGACATTATTACTATTTTAGAATGATTTATTTTTAAATTGCTCTCATCATTTATTTATTTCCTTATTTCCTTTCCTCACTGGGCTATTTTTCCCTATTGGAGTCCTTGGGCTTACAGCATCTTGCTTTTCCAACAAGGGTTGTAGCTTGGCTAGTAATAATATATATATATATATATATATATATATATATATATATATATATATATATATATATATATATATATATATAGATATATACAGTGTAGCAAAGTTGTAGTCTACCGACTCTGCCTCGGCATCTTATTTCTCAACCTTCTGTTATAACTTGACCTTGACCTTTGACCTTAACATGTATTATTTGGCGTGGATTTTCATACACTCAAATATGAACGAAGTTTGAAGCCTCTGTGACAACGATGTCCAAATTTATGGCTGATTACGTGAATTGGACATTTTGCTACACCGTGAACTTGATCTTTGACCTTGACCTTCCAAACTTCGATCATTTTCAGCTTTTTAGACAACAGTTAATCCCTGCAAGTTTCATTACCCTACGATTAAAATTTTGGCCTGGAAGCTGTTCACAAACAGATAAACACACGCACAAGCAAACACATATGCACACAAAAACAAGGGGTAAAACATAACCTCTTTCAACTTCGTTTGCGAAGACAATAAAACCATTGAAATTAAAATGAAAAACAAAAATAGTAAATTTATGGTATAAATTATTAAGTTTATGACTGGATATATTTATTTTGAAAGTATGCAGAGGAATAACGTCATTACTTCTTGATCAGTTGTAAATAGTATTTGTGCATAAATGTAACATTACTAAAGTTTTTCTTTTTTTTTTACCTGTAATCTGTTTACCCAAGAGGGAAGTGTTTACAGAGCGAATGCAAATATGATCCCTTATTTTCTTGTTGACAGTTTAATCATGGATGAAGATCCGAAGAAGAAATCATTTGCAGCATTTGCAAGAAACAGCATTTGCTTAATTTGAAGCCACAATTACATAATTATGATCCCCATAGATATCATCATCATCATCATCATCATCTCCTCCTACGCGTATTAACGCAAAGGGACTCCGTTACATTTCACCAATCGTCTGTACCTTGTGCTTCTAAATCAATACTTCTCCATTCATCATCTCCCACGATTCTCCATTCATCATCTCCCACTTCACGTTTCTTAGTCCTTAGCCATGTAGGCCTGGGTCTTCCCATTCTTCTAGTGCCTTGTGGAACCTAGTTGAAAGTTTGGTAAACGTGGAGTGCGAAAAGCATAACCAAACCATCGCCATCTACCCCTCACCATGATCTCATCCACATACGGTACTGGAGTAAGCTCTCTTATAGTTTCATTTCTAAAACTGTTTTGCCATTCAACTCCCAATATTCTTTTGTGTGCTTTGTTCTCAAATATACTAAATCTGTTGTATATTGTTTCATTGGCATAGTGTTATTGATTTTTATGTTGGATGCGCTTAATGAATCATAAATCCATTCAAACCATAAGAAAGATAAGAAAGATATTTTATATAAGGTATTGGGTTTAATTCGTTGTTCAGTGGCTACTTTCCTCTTGATAAGGGTAGAAGAGAGTCTATAGCTTTGGTAAGCAGCACTTGTAAGAGGAGGACACTCCAAAATCAAACCATTGTTCTCTAGTCTTTGGTAGTGCCATAGCATCTGTTCCATGGTCTTCCACTGTCTTGGATTAGAATTCTTTTGCTTGGTGGTCACTATCTTATTTCTCTTCCTCTTATTTTTATTTTTATTTTTTTTTAGTTTATATATGAGAGATCTAATGTAATGTTATTGATTTTAAAATATTTTTTTTTATTGTTTATTACTTCTCTTGTAGTTGATTTATTTCCTTGTTTCCTTTCCTCACTGAGCTATTTTTCCCTGTTGGAGCCCTCGGACTTTAGCATCTTGTTTTTCCAACTAGGGTTATAGCTTAATTTTTAATAAATAATAATAATAATAATAATAATAATAATAATAATAATAATAATAATAAGTTTACTTGAATATCATTATTTCAGAAAAGCATACCTTGTGCAGAGTAAAGAGGATATGCCCTTCGTTCAGTATTTTCCTTTCACTGTTAATACCTATCTTATCGACAGAGGGAGAGGGAGAGAGGGGAGGGAGAGGGAGAGGGTGGCTAAGATCTACCTGATCCTATTGAATATTGTCACTGTTTGCTGATCAGGTAAACTGAGCTCTCGAGATCCCACTTCAAAGAAGAAGAAGAAAAAGGAGAGAGAGAGAGAGAGAGAGAGAGAGAGAGAGAGAGAGAGAGAGAGAGAGAGAGAGAGAGAGAGAGAGAGAGTGTGTGTGTGTGTGTGTTATTTAGTTTGGTTTGGAATTAAGAGAGGAGAAATGACCGTATAAGGGGAGTCTCTATAGGCCAAAGACAGTGTGTGTTGGGGCTATCCCAGTGTTGCCAGGTTGGCCTTTTTTCAGGCCAAAAATTTCAAATTTGTCCTTTTTGAAATTGGTTGGCCTTTAGTAATATCATGAAAAAGGTGGGCCTTAAATACTATATGTGTGGCCTTTTCTGATAATGGGTTGGCCTTTTAAAGCTGCAGTTGATTAGAAGTTGGCCTTTTTTTCATTTAGAAAACCTGGCAACACTGGGTTAACCCTCTACAGCTCTCCCTCTCCTCCCTGGAAACTGTCAGGTGCAGACGAGAGGGAAAAGGGGGGGAGGGGAGGAAGATAGGGAGGAAGGAGGGAGGTTAATAGCAGAGGGTGATGGAAAAAGGGGGGAAATTGGAGGCTTTAGATGGCTAAGAGAGGTTGTTTGAAGGTAAAAAGAGAAGCAGTGAACTCCAATAGAGTGAAAGAAGACGAGATAAAAAGACATCTAAAACTGAGACAAGGTTTAAAGGCTGGTCTGGTTGGGAGGCTGTGGGGAACGTAAGGGGGAGTGGGTCGACTGGCGTGCCACTGTGAAGTCTAGGAATGGTAGACCCAGGCGGAAAATTATATTACACGCCAGTGACTCTTCTCATTTCATAGGGAGGTGATTTTCATATAAAGATAAGAAATGGGGGTATAATATTAACCTCTTTCGTTTATATCTGAATCTTTTCGACGTGAAGATTTGAAAAAGTATGTATTCATCAGTTTTGTTTGTGTGTGTATGTATGTATATATCTATCTATCTTCTATCTAAATATATATATATATATATATATATATATATATATATATATATATATATATATATATATATATATATATAATTTATCTATATATCTATCTATATATACACACATGTATGTATATATATATATATATATATATATATATATATATTATATTTATATACATATATATATCAAAATCTCTCTCTCTCTCTCTCTCTCTCTCTCTCTCTCTCTCTCTCTATATATATATATATATATATATATATATATATATATATATTTATTTATATATATTTATATATATATATATATATATATATATTATATATATATATATATAAAATCCATATATTATACACCTCTTCATATCTGGACTTTCTCTATACCTCGGGGTCAAAGACCCAAGGGGGAATCAACTTATTTTTTTTTTTATTTGAGAGAAAAATATTTCTTCATACAGTACTGTATTCTTTGCAGACAAGGACAAAATAAGTATATTTGATTTTATTTGGGATTTGAGATATATAATTCTCAAGACAGTACTTTATTTTCAGAAGACAAAGGCAAAGTAATAATTTCAATACCACCATCCACTCAAATATCATTTTTCTATTCCATATCTTAAAAGTTAAATTCCATGAAAAAAAAAAAAATGTCAACAAATCTCACAAACTAAATGTACTCCAACAAAGGATTCGAGTTTATAAACTCGCTTCTCTCATCTCTCTGAGGAAGTAGAAGAAAATTCTAACTGAGCCCAATGTATACAAAAAGTTTCACCAACTAATTAGGACAAGTTTCGTCTCAAATAAACGGTGTTTTTTCAGTTTGCATTTCACACTCGTTCTTGGGAGGGGTGGCTACCTTCAACCCCTCGCTTCGTGTTTTGTTAGGAAACAATTGGCTGATGTGTTCGATTTTTCCTAATCCCTTTTAAGCCTCGTTGGTGCGATATTTCCTTTGAAACTGCTTTTATATCTCCACTTCAAAGTTTTATGATTTCTTTATCAGGAATTATTTATACATTAGTGTACGCGACCCCTCAAAAATGACTAAATATTTAGATTGATATTCCAACTCTCACAGAGATTCAACCCTTCCTATCCACTCCCCCTTTCCTCTCTTGGTAACCCCTCTCCCTCTCTAGGGACGGGGAGAGATCCAGTAGTTATACCACTGGCAGTGCTGCTGAGCATGACTTGAAATATATATATATATATATATATATATATATATATATATATATATATATATATATATATATATATATA
>NC_090725.1:114315380-114337880 GCF_036898095.1 Palaemon carinicauda | reverse complement strand
TACATTGTTCTTTAGAAATCTTTTTTAAGTGAGGACATCTTCTTTTCATGATAAATGGATAACCAGAAATAATACTAATAAAAAAAGGGACGTATAATATTCCTGATAACCTACTGAGGTTGTGATGGCCGATGTGGTAACGTCCCTGACTGGTTAACCCCTGACTGGAGTTGGAATCCTGCTCAAACTCGTTAGTTTCTTTGGTCGCTGTAACCTCGCCATCCCTCTGAACTAAGGATGGGTGGTTTGGGGGAGCCTATAGGGTTCTGCTGAGTCATCAGCAGCCATTGCCTGACCCTCCATGGTCCTAGCTTGGGTTGATAGGGGCCTTAATCGCTGATCATATGTATATATAGTCAGTCTGTAAGGCATTGTCTTGCATGATAGGGCAATGCCATTGTCCCTTGCCTCTGCCATTCACGAGCGGCCTTTAAACCTTCACACTGAAGAAGGAACTTATAGCAAATGTCTCCAAAGAGAATTAAATATGGTAGAAAGACTTGGAAGTATTCGAGGGAGCATTAAAGACGGGTCTATTACAACACTGGAGGAAAATACACAACAGCAACAACAACAATAACAACAACAAAAGATGCAGCCGTTCCTAGTCCAATGTAGGACAAAGGCCTGATACATTTTCATCTGTGTCTGGGGTTTGGCCAGTTTTCTTCACCACGCTGTCTAGTGCGGACTGGAGATGATGGGAGATATTCTTCTGATCACTCACAGCAAACCAACCTAGTACAGCGTTATTGATCATGGCGATACACAAACCCTTTCACTACGTATATACATACAATATACATATATATACACAGTATATATATATATATATATATATATATATATATATATAAATATATATATATAATGTGTATATATATATACACATATATATATATATATATATATATATATATATATATATATATATATATATATATATATATATATATATATATATATATATAAATTTAAATAAGCCACAAATACCAATTAATATGGAATACGCTCTGCCGCGTGATCTAAGACCATAGGGAAATTTGAGACTTCTGCAGGAGAGAACCATTTATTATTAATGGAATTTCCCTATTGCTCAGAGATCGTAGGCGAAGCGTATTCGATATTAATGGGTTTATGTGGCTAAATTACAAATATTAGTGATAAAATTATAATACACACACACACATATATATATATATATATATATATATATATATATATATATACATATATATATATATATATATATATATATATATGGATGAAAATCAACACCGTATCATGCTCAAATAGAAATAGATTTCTATCTCATACTGGGATCGAACCTAGCCCCTTCAAATGAAAAGCCAGGTTGCTTCTAACTATGCCCGAGTCTCTGGTGGCGTGCTTGGTAGCAACCTGACCTTTCATATGAAGGGGCTAGGTTCGAGCCCAGTATGAGATAGAAATTAATGTATATATATATATATATATATATATATATATATATATGTATATATGTATATATTGCAGAGGGATTTGAATGAAAAATAAGATAAAATTACTGACGCTTTAGTGTCATATCAACATATAAGGTAGAGAGGATAAGTTTGAAAAAGTGGAAAGTAATATGAATTGGGAAATGGAAAAAATATCTATCACTATCTCTCGTGATTTTAATCATTGTAAATATCAACCACAAGGGCATTTTGATATCGAATTCTATCTGGGAATGTATATCCACTGAAATTTCATTTATGATAATTGCTTCTGGCTGAGCAAGGTTTCGAACTTTTGCCTCTCTTGATAGTATGGTTGTTAAGAGTCCCTGCTGGCATTTGTTTCTACGCAAGGGCATAGGCTCGAATCCTTGCCCAGCTAATTGGTAAGAATCCCTGCTGGCATTTGTTTCTACTTAAAGGCATAGGTACGAATCCTTGCCCAGCTAATTGGTAAGAGTCCCTGCTGGAATTTGTTTCGACTTGAAGGCATAGGGTCGAATTCTTGTCAAGCAGATTGGTATGAGTCCCTGCTGGCATTTGTTTCGACTTGAAGGCATAGGGTCGAATTCTTGTCCAGCAGATTGGTAAGAGTCCCTGCTGGCATTTGTTTCGACTTAAAGGCATAGGGTCGAATCCTTGTCCAGCAAGTTGGTAAGAGTCCCTGCTGGCATTTGTTTCGACTTGAAGGCATAGGGTCGAATTCTTGTCCAGCAGATTGGTATGAGTCCCTGCTGGCATTTGTTTCGACTTAAAGGCATAGGGTCGAATCCTTGTCCAGCAGATTGGTAAGAGTCCCTGCTGGCATTTGTTTCGACTTGAAGGCATAGGGTCGAATTCTTGTCAAGCAGATTGGTATGAGTCCCTGCTGGCATTTGTTTCGACTTAAAGGCATAAGGTCGAATTCTTGTCAAGGAGATTGGTATGAGTCCCTGCTGGCGTTTGTTTCGACTTAAAGGCATAGGGTCGAATTCTTGTCAAGCAGATTGGTATGAGTCCCTGCTGGCATTTGTTTCGACTTGAAATCATAGGGTTGAATTCTTGTCCAGCAGATTTGTATGAGTCCCTGCTGGCATTTGTTTCGACTTGAAGGCATAGGGTCGAATTCTTGTCCAGCAGATTGGTGTGAGTCCCTGCTGGCATTTGTTTCGACTTAAAGGCATAGGGTCGAATTCTTGTCCAGCAGATTGGTAAGAGTCCCTGCTGGCATTTGTTTCGACTTGAAGGCATAGGGTCGAATTCTTGTCCAGCAGATTGGTATGAGTCCCTGCTGGCATTTGTTTCGACTTAAAGGCATAGGGTCGAATCCTTGTCCAGCAGATTGGTAAGAGTCCCTGCTGGCATTTGTTTCGACTTGAAATCATAGGGTCGAATTCTTGTCAAGCAGATTGGTATGAGTCCCTGCTGGCATTTGTTTCGACTTAAAGGCATAGGTTCGAATTCTTGTCAAGCAGATTGGTATGAGTCCCTGCTGGCATTTGTTTCGACTTAAAGGCATAGGGTCGAATTCTTGTCAAGCAGATTGGTATGAGTCCCTGCTGGCATTTGTTTCGACTTAAAGGCATAGGGTCGAATTCTTTCCAGCAGATTGGTAAGAGTCCCTGCTGGCATTTGTTTCGACTTGAAGGCATAGGGTCGAATTCTTGTCCAGCAGATTGGTATGAGTCCCTGCTGGCATTTGTTTCGACTTGAAGGCATAGGGTCGAATTCTTGTCCAGCAGATTGGTATGAGTCCCTGCTGGCATTTGTTTCGACTTAAAGGCATAGGGTCGAATCCTTGTCCAGCAGATTGGTAAGAGTCATTGCTGGCATTTGTTTCGACTTGAAATCATAGGGTCGAATTCTTGTCAAGCAGATTGGTATGAGTCCCTGCTGGCATTTGTTTCGACTTAAAGGCATAGGTTCGAATTCTTGTCAAGCAGATTGGTATGAGTCCCTGCTGGCATTTGTTTCGACTTAAAGGCATAGGGTCGAATTCTTGTCCAGAAGATTTGTATGAGTCCCTGCTGGCATTTGTTTCGACTTGAAGGCATAGGGTCGAATTCTTGTCCAGCAGATTTGTATGAGTCCCTGCTGGCATTTGTTTCGACTTAAAGGCATAGGTTCGAATTCTTGTCAAGGAGATTGGTATGAGTCCCTGCAGGCATTTGTTTCGACTTAAAGGCATAGGGTCGAATTCTTGTCCAGCTGATTTGTATGAGTCCCTGCTGGCATTTGTTTCGACTTAAAGGCATAGGGTCGAATTCTTGTCAAGCAGATTGGTATGAGTCCCTGCTGGCATTTGTTTTGACTTAAAGGCATAGGGTCGAATCCTTGTCCAACAGATTGGTATGAGTCCCTCCTGGCATTTGCTTCGACTTAAAGGCATAGGTTCGAATCCTTGTCCAGCGGATTGGTAAGAGTCCCTGCTGGCATTTGCTTCGACTTAAAGGAATAGGTTCGAATCCTTGTCCAGCAGATTGGTAAGAGTCCCTGCTGGCATTTGTTTCGACTTAAGGGCATAGGTTCGAATTCTTGTCAAGGAGATTGGTATGAGTCCCTGCTAGCATTTGTTTCGACTTAAAGGCATAGGGTCGAATTCTTGTCAAGCAGATTGGTATGAGTCCCTGCTGGCATTTGTTTCGACTTAAAGGCATAGGGTCGAATTCTTGTCAAGCAGATTGGTATGAGTCCCTGATGGCATTTGTTTCGACTTAAAGGCATAAGGTCGAATTCTTGTCCAGCATATTGGTATGAGTCCCTGCTGGCATGTGTTTCAACTAAAAGGCATAAGGTCGAATTCTTGTCAAGAAGATTGGTATGAGTCCCTGCAGGCATTTGTTTCGACTCAAAGGCATAAGGTCGAATTCTTGTCCAGCAGATTGGTATGAGTCCCTGCTGGCATTTGTTTCGACATATAGTAGGGTCTAATCCTTGTCCAGCAGATTGGTAAGAGTCCCTGCTGGCATTTGTTTCGACTTAAAGGCATAGGTTCGAATCCTTGTCTAACAGATTGGTAAGAGTCCCTGCTGGCATTTGTTTCGACTTATAGGCATAGGGTCGAATTCTTGTCAAGCAGATTGGTATGAGTCCCTGCTGGCATTTGTTTCGACTTAAAGGTATAGGGTCGAATTCTTGTCAAGCAGATTGGTATGAGTCCCTGCTGGCATTTGTTTCGACTTAAAGGCATAGGTTCGAATTCTTGTCAAGGAGATTGGTATGAGTACCTGCTGGCATTTGTTTCGACTTGAAGGCATAGGGTCGAATTCTTGACAAGCAGATTGGTATGAGTCCCTGCTGGCATTTGTTTCGACTTGAAGGCATAGGGTCGAATTCTTGTCAAGCAGATTGGTATGAGTCCCTGCTGGTATTTGTTTCGACTTAAAGGCATAGGGTCGAATTCTTGTCCAGCAGATTTGTATGAGTCCCTGCTGGCATTTGTTTCTACTTGAAGGCATAGGGTCGAATTCTTGTCAAGCAGATTGGTATGAGTCCCTGCCTGCATTTGTTTCGACTTGAAGGCATAGGGTCGAATTCTTGTCCAGCAGATTTTTATGAGTCCCTGCTGGCATTTGTTTCTACTTGAAGGCATAGGGTCGAATTCTTGTCAAGCAGATTGGTATGAGTCCCTGCTGGCATTTGTTTCGACTTGAAGGCATAGGGTCGAATCCTTGTCCAGCAGAATGGTCCGAGTCCCTGCTGGCATTTGTTTCGACTTAAAGGCATACAGTAGGGTCGAATCCTTGTCCAGCAGATTGGTAAGAGTCCCTGCTGGCATATGCTTCGACTTAAAGGCATAGGGTCGAATCCTTGTCCAGCAGATTGGTAAGAGTCCCTGCTGGCATTAGTTTCGACTTAAAGGCATAGGGTCGAATCCTTGTCCAGCGGATTGGTATGAGTCCCTGCAGGCATTTGTTTCGACTTAAAGGCATAGAGTCGAATACTTGTCCAGCAGGTTTGTAAGAGTCCCTGCAGGCATTTGTTTCGAATTAAAGGCATAGGTTCGAATCCTTGTCCAGCAGATTGGTAAGAGTCCCTAATGGCATTTGTTTCGACTTAAAGGCATAGAGTCAAATTCATGTCCAGCAGATTGGTAAGAGTCCCTGCTGGCATTTGTTTCGAGTTAAAGACATGGGGTCGAATACCTGTCAAGCAGATTGGCATGAGTCCCTGCTGGCATTTGTTTCGACTTGAAGGCATAGGTTCGAATTCTTGTCCAGCAGATTTGTATGAGTCCCTGCTGGCATTTGTTTCGACTTGAAGGCATAGGGTCGAATTCTTGTCAAGCAGATTGGCATGAATCGCTGCTGGCATTTGTTTCGAGTTAAAGGCATAGGTTCGAATCCTTGTCCAACAGATTGGTATGAGTCCCTGCTGGCATTTGATTCGACTTAAAGGCATAGGTTTGAATCCTTGTCCAGCAGATTGGTATGAGTCCCTGCTGGCATTTGTTTCGAGTTAAAGGCATGGGTTCCAATCCTTGTCCAGCAGTTTGGTATGAGTCCCTGCTGGAATTTGTTTCGAATTAAAGGCATAGGTTCGAATCCTTGTCCAGCAGATTGGTATGAGTCCCTGCTGGCATTTGTTTCGAATTAAAGGCGTGGGTTCGAATCCTTGTCCAGGAGATTGGTAAGAGTCCCTGCTGGCATTTGTTTCGACTTAAAGGCGTGGGTTCGAATCCTTGACCAGCAGATTGGTAAGAGTCCCTGCTGGCCTTTGTTTCGAGTTAAAGGCGTGGTGTCGAATCCTTGACCAGCAGATTGGTATGAGTCCCTGCTGGCCTTTGTTTCGAGTTGAAGGCGTGGGGTCGAATCCTTGTCCAGCAGATTGGTCTGAGTCCCTGCTGGCCTTTGTTTCGAGTTCAAGGCCTGGGGTCGAATCCTTGTCCAGCAGATTGGTCTGAGTCCCTGCTGGCCTTTGTTTCGAGTTCAAGGCCTGGGGTCGAATTCTTGTCCAGCAGATTGGTCTGAGTCCCTGCTGGCCTTTGTTCCGAGTTCAAGGCCTGGGGTCGAATTCTTGTCCAGCAGATTGGTCTGAGTCCCTGCTGGCCTTTGTTCCGAGTTCAAGGCGTGGGGGTCGAATTCTTGTCCAGCAGATTGGTCTGAGTCCCTGCTGGCCTTTGTTCCGAGTTCAAGGCGTGGGGGTCGAATTCTTGTCCAGCAGATTGGTCTGAGTCCCTGCTGGCCTTTGTTTCGAGTTCAAGGCGTGGGGGTCGAATTCTTGTCCAGCAGATTGGCCTGAGTCCCAGCTGGCCTTTGTTTCGAGTTCAAGGCGTGGGGGTCGAATTCTTGTCCAGCAGATTGGCCTGAGTCCCAGCTGGCCTTTGTTTCGAGTTCAAGGCGTGGGGGTCGAATTCTTGTCCAGCAGATTGGTCTGAGTCCCAGCTGGCCTTTGTTTCGAGTTCAAGGCGTGGGGGTCGAATTCTTGTCCAGCAGATTGGCCTGAGTCCCAGCTGGCCTTTGTTTCGAGTTCAAGGCGTGGGGGTCGAATTCTTGTCCAGCAGATTGGCCTGAGTCCCAGCTGGCCTTTGTTTCGAGTTCAAGGCGTGGGGGTCGAATTCTTGTCCAGCAGATTGGCCTGAGTCCCAGCTGGCCTTTGTTCCGAGTTCAAGGCGTGGGGGTCGAATTCTTGTCCAGCAGATTGGTCTGAGTCCCTGCTGGCCTTTGTTTCGAGTTCAAGGCGTGGGGGTCGAATTCTTGTCCAGCAGATTGGCCTGAGTCCCAGCTGGCCTTTGTTTCGAGTTCAAGGCGTGGGGGTCGAATTCTTGTCCAGCAGATTGGCCTGAGTCCCAGCTGGCCTTTGTTTCGAGTTCAAGGCGTGGGGGTCGAATTCTTGTCCAGCAGATTGGCCTGAGTCCCAGCTGGCCTTTGTTTCGAGTTCAAGGCGTGGGGGTCGAATACTTGTCCAGCAGATTGGCCTGAGTCCCAGCTGGCCTTTGTTTCGAGTTCAAGGCGTGGGGGTCGAATTCTTGTCCAGCAGATTGGTCTGAGTCCCAGCTGGCCTTTGTTTCGAGTTCAAGGCGTGGGGGTCGAATTCTTGTCCAGCAGATTGGCCTGAGTCCCAGCTGGCCTTTGTTTCGAGTTCAAGGCGTGGGGGTCGAATTCTTGTCCAGCAGATTGGCCTGAGTCCCAGCTGGCCTTTGTTTCGAGTTCAAGGCGTGGGGGTCGAATTCTTGTCCAGCAGATTGGCCTGAGTCCCTGCTGGCCTTTGTTTCGAGTTCAAGGCGTGGGGGTCGAATTCTTGTCCAGCAGATTGGCCTGAGTCCCTGCTGGCCTTTGTTTCGAGTTCAAGGCGTGGGGGTCGAATTCTTGTCCAGCAGATTGGCCTGAGTCCCTGCTGGCCTTTGTTTCGAGTTCAAGGCGTGGGGTCGAATTCTTGTCCAGCAGATTGGTATGAGTCCCAGCTGGCCTTTGTTTCAAGTTCAAGGCATGGGGTCGAATTCTTGTCCAGCAGATTGGTATGAGTCCCTGCTGGCCTTTGTGTCCAGCAGATTGGTAAGAGTCCCCGCTGGCCTTTGTTTCGAGTGAAAGGCATGGGGTCGAATACTTGTCCAGCAGATTGGTATGAGTCCCTGCTGGCCTTTGTTTCGAGTGAAAGGCATGGGGTCGAATCTTTGTCCAGCAGATTGGTATGAGTCCCCGCTGGCCTTTGTTTCGAGTGAAAGGCATGGGGTCGAATCCTTGTCCAGCAGATTGATATGAGTCCCCGCTGGCCTTTGTTTCGAGTGAAAGGCATGGGGTCGAATCCTTGTCCAGCAGATTGGTAAGAGTCCCTGCTGGCATTTGTTTCGACTTGAAGGCATAGGGTCGAATTCTTGTCAAGCAGATTGGTATGAGTTCCTGCTGGCATTTGTTTCGACTTAAAGGCATAGGGTCGAATTCTTGTCAAGGAGATTGGTATGAGTCCCTGCTGGCGTTTGTTTCGACTTAAAGGCATAGGGTCGAATTCTTGTCCAGCAGATTTGTATGAGTCCCTGCTGGCATTTGTTTCGACTTGAAGGCATAGGGTCGAATTCTTGTCAAGCAGATTGGTATGAGTCCCTGCTGGCATTTGTTTCGACTTGAAGGCATAGGGTTGAATTCTTGTCCAGCAGATTTGTATGAGTCCCTGCTGGCATTTGTTTCGACTTGAAGGCATAGGGTCGAATTCTTGTCAAGCAGATTGGTATGAGTCCCTGCTGGCATTTGTTTCGACTTAAAGGCATAGGTTCGAATTCTTGTCAAGCAGATTGGTATGAGTCCCTGTTGGCATTTGTTTCGACTTGAAGGCATAGGGTCGAATTCTTGTCCAGCAGATTTGTATGAGTCCCTGCTGGCATTTGTTTCGACTTGAAGGCATAGGGTCGAATTCTTGTCCAGCAGATTTGTATGAGTCCCTGCTGGCATTTGTTTCGACTTAAAGGCATAGGGTCGAATTCTTGTCAAGGAGATTGGTATGAGTCCCTGCTGGCATTTGTTTCGACTTAAAGGCATAGGGTTGAATTCTTGTCAAGGAGATTGGTATGAGTCCCTGCAGGCATTTGCTTCGACTTAAAGGCATAGGTTCGAATCCTTGTCCAGCAGATTGGTAAGAGTCCCTGCTGGCATTTGTTTCGACTTAAAGGCATAGGTTCGAATTCTTGTCAAGGAGATTGGTATGAGTCCCTGCTAGCATTTGTTTCGACTTAAAGGCATAGGGTCGAATTCTTGTCAAGCAGATTGGTATGAGTCCCTGCTGGCATTTGTTTCGACTTAAAGGCATAGGGTCGAATTCTTGTCAAGCAGATTGGTATGAGTCCCTGCTGGCATTTGTTTCGACTTAGAGGCATAAGGTCGAATTCTTGTCCAGCAGATTGGTATGAGTCCCTGCTGGCATTTGTTTCAACTCAAAGGCATAAGGTCGAATTCTTGTCAAGAAGATTGGTATGAGTCCCTGCAGGCATTTGTTTCGACTCAAAGGCATAAGGTCGAATTCTTGTCCAGCAGATTGGTATGAGTCCCTGCTGGCATTTGTTTCGACTTAAAGGCATAGGGTCGAATTCTTGTCAAGCAGATTGGTATGAGTCCCTGCTGGCATTTGTTTCGACTTAAAGGTATAGGGTCGAATTCTTGTCCAGCAGATTGGTATGAGTCCCTGCTGGCATTTGTTTCGACTTAAAGGCATAAGGTCGAATTCTTGTCCAGCAGATTGGTATGAGTCCCTGCTGGCATTTGTTTCGACTTGAAGGCATAGGGTCGAATTCTTGACAAGCAGATTGGTATGAGTCCCTGCTGGTATTTGTTTCGACTTGAAGGCATAGGATCGAATTCTTGTCAAGCAGATTGGTATGAGTCCCTGCTGGCATTTGTTTCGACTTGAAGGCATAGGGTCGAATTCTTGTCCAGCAGATTTTTATGAGTCCCTGCTGGAATTTGTTTCTACTTGAAGGCATAGGGTCGAATTCTTGTCAAGCAGATTGGTATGAGTCCCTGCTGGCATTTGTTTCGACTTGAAGGCATAGGGTCGAATTCTTGTCCAGCAGATTTTTATGAGTCCCTGCTGGCATTTGTTTCTACTTGAAGGCATAGGGTCGAATTCTTGTCAAGGAGATTGGTATGAGTCCCTGCTGGCATTTGTTTCGACTTGAAGGCATAGGGTCGAATCCTTGTCCAGCAGATTGGTCTGAGTCCCTGCTGGCATATGCTTCGACTTAAAGGCATAGGGTCGAATCCTTGTCCAGCAGATTGGTAAGAGTCCCTGCTGGCATTAGTTTCGACTTAAAGGCATAGAATCGAATACTTGTCCAGCAGGTTTGTAAGAGTCCCTGCAGGCATTTGTTTCGAATTAAAGGCATAGGTTCGAATCCTTGTCCAGCAGATTGGTAAGAGTCCCTAATGGCATTTGTTTCGAGTTAAAGACATGGGGTCGAATACCTGTCAAGCAGATTGGCATGAGTCCCTGCTGGCATTTGTTTCGACTTGAAGGCATAGGTTCGAATTCTTGTCCAGCAGATTTGTATGCGTCCCTGCTGGCATTTGTTTCGACTTGAAGGCATAGGTTTGAATCCTTGTCCAGCAGATTTATATGAGTCCCTGCTTGTATTTGTTTCGAATTAAAGGCATAGGTTTGAATCCTTGTCCAGCAGATTGGTATGAGTCCCTGCTGGCATTTGTTTCGAGTTAAAGGCATGGGTTCCAATCCTTGTCCAGCAGATTGGTAAGAGTCCCTGCTGGCATTTGTTTCGACTTAAAGGCATGGGGTCGAATCCTTGTCCAGCAGGTTGGTATGAGTCCCTGCTGGCATTTGTTTCGAATTAAAGGCATAGGTTCGAATCCTTGTCCAGCAGATTGGTATGAGTCCCTGCTGGCATTTGTTCTGACTTAAAGGCATGGGTTCGAATCCTTGTCCAGCAGATTGGTAAGAGTCCCTGCTGGCATTTGTTTCGACTTAAAGGCGTGGGTTCGAATCCTTGACCAGCAGATTGGTAAGAGTCCCTGCTGGCCTTTGTTTCGAGTTAAAGGGGTGGGGTCGAATCCTTGACCAGCAGATTGGTATGAGTCCATGCTGGCCTTTGTTTCGAGTTGAAGGCCTGGGGTCGAATTCTTGTCCAGCAGATTGGTCTGAGTCCCTGCTGGCCTTTGTTTCGAGTTCAAGGCGTGGGGTCGAATTCTTGTCCAGCAGATTGGTCTGAGTCCCTGCTGTCCTTTGTTTCGAGTTCAAGGCGTGGGGTCGAATTCTTGTCCAGCAGATTGGTCTGAGTCCCTGCTGGCCTTTGTTTCGAGTTCAAGGCGTGGGGTCGAATTCTTGTCCAGCAGATTGGTCTGAGTCCCTGCTGGCCTTTGTTTCGAGTGAAAGGCGTGGGGTCGAATTCTTGTCCAGCAGATTGGTCTGAGTCCCTGCTGGCCTTTGTTTCGAGTGAAAGGCGTGGGGTCGAATTCTTGTCCAGCAGATTGGTATGAGTCCCTGCTGGCCTTTGTTTCGAGTGAAAGGCATGGGGTCGAATTCTTGTCCAGCAGATTGGTATGAGTCCCTGCTGGCCTTTGTTTCGAGTGAAAGGCATGGGGTCGAATTCTTGTCCAGCAGATTGGTAAGAGTCCCTGCTGGCCTTTGTTTCGAGTGAAAGGCATGGGGTCGATTTCTTGGCCAGCAGATTGGTAAGAGTCCCTGCTGGCCTTTGTTTCGAGTGAAAGGCATGGGGTCGAATTCTTGTCCAGCAGATTGGTATGAGTCCCAGCTGGCCTTTGTTTCGAGTTAAAGGCATGGGGTCGAATTCTTGTCCAGCAGATTGGTAAGAGTCCCTGCTGGCCTTTGTTTCAAGTTAAAGGCATGGGGTCGAATTCTTGTCCAGCAGATTGGTATGAGTCCCTGCTGGCCTTTGTGTCCAGCAGATTGGTAAGAGTCCCCGCTGGCCTTTGTTTCGAGTGAAAGGCATGGGGTCGAATACTTGTCCAGCAGATTGGTATGAGTCCCCGCTGGCCTTTGTTTCGAGTGAAAGGCATGGGGTCGAATCTTTGTCCAGCAGATTGGTATGAGTCCCCGCTGGCCTTTGTTTCGAGTGAAAGGCATGGGGTCGAATCCTTGTCCAGCAGATTGGTATGAGTCCCCGCTGGCCTTTGTTTCGAGTGAAAGGCATGGGGTCGAATCCTTGTCCAGCAGATTGGTATGAGTCCCCGCTGGCCTTTGTTTCGAGTGAAAGGCATGGGGTCGAATCCTTCTCCAGCAGATTGGTATGAGTCCCCGCTGGCCTTTATTTTGAGTTAAAGGCACGGGGTCGAATTCTTGTCCCCGGTGGCCTTTGTTTCGACTTGAGGGCACGGGGCCGAATCCTTGTCCAGCAGATTGGTAAGAGTCCCCGCTGGCCTTTGTTTCGACTTGAGGGCACGGGGCCGAATCCTTGTCCAGCAGATTGGTAAGAGTCCCCGCTGCCATTTGTTTCGACTTGAAGGCACAGGGCAGAATCCTTGTACAGAATCCCCGCTGGTATTTGTTTCAACCAGCAGAATGGTGAGAGTCCCCGCTGGCATTTGTTTCGACTTGAAGGCACAGGGCTGAATTCTTGTACGGAATCCACGCTTGCATTTGTTTCGACTTGAAGGCACAGTGCCGAATCCTTGTACGGAATCCACGCTGGCATTTGTTTCGACTTGAAGGCACAGGGCCGAATCCTTTACGGAATCCCCGCTGGCATTTGTTTCGACTTGAAGGCACAGGGCCGAATCCTTGTACGGAATCCCAGCTGGCATTTGTTTCGACTTGAAGGCACAGGGCCGAATCCTTGTACGGAATCCCAGCTGGCATTTGTTTCGACTTGAAGGCACAGTGCCGAATCCTTGTACGGAATCCCTGCTGGCATTCGTTTCGACTTGAAGGCAGAGGTTTGAACCCTTTCCCAGCTAGTTGCGAAGAATCCCAGCTGGCATTCGTTTCGACTTAAAGGCAGAGGTTCGAATCCTTGCCCAGCTAGTTGCGAAGAATCCCAGCTGGCATTCGTTTCGACTTAAAGGCAGGGGTTCGAATCCTTGCCCAGCTAGTTGCGAAGAATCCCAGCTGGCATTCGTTTCGACTAAAGGCAGAGGTTCGAATCCTTGCCCAGCTAGTTGCAAAGAATCCCTGCTGGCATTCGTATCGACTTGAAGGCAGAGGTTCGAATCCTTGCCCTGCTAGTTGCGAAGAATCCCAGCTGGCATTCGTTTCGACTTAAAGGCAGAGGTTCGAATCCTTGCCCAGCTAGTTGGTAAGAATCCCAGCTGCCATTCGTTTCGACTTAAAGGCAGAGGTTCGAATCCTCGCCCAGCTAATTGGTGAGAATCCCTGCTGGCATTTGTTTCGACTTAAAGGCAGAGGTTCGAATCCTCGCCCAGCTAATTGGTGAGAATCCCTGCTGGCATTTGTTTTGACTTAAAGGCAGAGGTTCGAATTCTCGCCCAGCTAATTGGTAAGAATCCCAGCTGGCATCCGTTTCGACTTAAAGGCAGAGGTTCGAATCCTCGCCCAGCTAATTGCAAAGAATCCCAACTGGCATTCGTTTCGACTTGAAGGCACAGGGCCGAATCCTTGTACGGAATCCCAGCTGGCATTCGTTTCGACTTGAAGGCACAGGGCCTAATCCTTGTACGGAATCCCAGCTGGCATTTGTTTCGACTTAAAGGCATAGGTTCGAATCCTCGCCCAGCTAATTGGTAAGAATCCCTGCTGGCATTTGTTTCGACTTAAAGGCATAGGTTCGAATCCTCGCCCAGCTAATTGGTAATAATCCCTGCTGGCATTTGTTTCGACTTAAAGGCAGAGGTTCGAATTCTTGCCCAGCTAATTGGGAAGAATTGCTGCTGGCATTTTTTTCGACTTAAAAGCATAGGTTCGAATCCTTGCCCAGCTAATTGGTAAGAATCCCTGCTGGCATTTGTTTTGACTTGAAGGCATAGGTTCAAATCCTCGCCCAGCTAATTGGTAAGAATCCCTGCAGGCATTTGTTTCGACTTAAAGGCATAGGTTCGAATCCTCGCCCAACTAATTGGTAAGAATCCCTGCTGGCATTTGTTTCTACTCAAAGGCATAGGTTCAAATCCTTGCCCAGCTAATTGGGAAGAATCGCTGCTGGCATTTGTTTTGACTTAAAAGCATAGGTTCGAATCCTTGCCCAGCTAATTGGTAAGAATCCCTGCTGGCATTTGTTTCTACGTAAAGGCATAGGTTCGAATCCTTGACCAGCTATTTGGGAAGAATCCCTGCTGGCATTTTATTTTACTTAAAGGTATAGGTTTGAATTCTTCTCCAGCAGATTGGTAAGAGTCCCTGCTGGCATTTGTTTCTACTTAGAGGCATAGGTTCGAATTCATGTCCAGCAGATTGGTATGAGTCCCTGTTGGCATTTCTTTCGACTTAAAGGCACAGGTTCGAATTCTTGTCCAGCAGATTGGTAAGAGTCCCTGCTGGCCTTTGTTTCGACTTAAAGGCATAGGTTCGAATCTTTGTCCAGCAGGTTTGTAAGAGTCCCTGTTGGCATTTGTTTCGACTTAAAGGCACAAGTTCGAATTCTTGTCCAGCAGATTGGTAAGAGTCCCTGCTGGCCTTTGTTTCGACTTAAAGGCATAGGTTCGAATCTTTGTCTAGCAGGTTTAGAAGAGTTCCTGCTGGCATTTGTTTCGACTTAAAGGCATAGGTTCGAATCCTTGTCCAGCAGGTTTGTAAGAGTCCCTGCTGGCGTTTGTTTCGACTTAAAGGCATAGGTTCGAATCCTATCAGCAGGTTTGTAAGAGTCCCTGCTGGCGTTTGTTTCGACTTAAAGGCATAGGTTCGAATCCTTGTCCAGCAGGTTTGTAAGAGTCCCTGCTGACATTTGTTTCGACTTAAAGGCATAGGTTCGAATCCTTGTCCAGCAGGTTTGTAAGAGTCCCTGCTGGCATTTGTTTCGACTTAAAGGCATAGGTTCGAATCCTTGTCCAACAGGTTTGTAAGAGTCCCTGCTGACATTTGTTTCGACTTAAAGGCATAGGTTCGAATCCTTGTCCAGCAGGTTTGTAAGAGTTCCTGCTGGCATTTGTTTCGACTTAAAGGCATAGGGTCGAATCCTTGTCCAGCAGGTTTGTAAGAGTTCCTGCTGGCGTTTTTTTCGACTTAAAGGCATAGGTTCGAATCCTATCAGCAGGTTTGTAAGAGTCCCTGCTGGCGTTTGTTTCGACTTAAAGGCATAGGTTCGAATCCTTGTCCAGCAGGTTTGTAAGAGTCCCTGCTGACATTTGTTTCGACTTAAAGGCATAGGTTCGAATCCTTGTCCAGCAGGTTTGTAAGAGTCCCTGCTGGCATTTGTTTCGACTTAAAGGCATAGGTTCGAATCCTTGTCCAGCAGGTTTGTAAGAGTCCCTGCTGACATTTGTTTCGACTTAAAGGCATAGATTCGAATTCTTGTCCAGCAGGTTTGTAAGAGTCCCTGCTGGCATTTGTTTCGACTTAAAGGCATAGGTTCGAAGCCTTGTCCAGCAGGTTTGTAAGAGTCCCTGCTGACATTTGTTTCGACTTAAAGGCATAGGTTCGAAGCCTTGTCCAGCAGGTTTGTAAGAGTCCCTGCTGGCATTTGTTTCGACTTAAAGGCATAGATTCGAATTCTTGTCCAGCAGGTTTGTAAGAGTCCCTGCTGACATTTGTTTCGACTTAAAGGCATAGATTCGAATTCTTGTCCAGCAGGTTTGTAAGAGTCCCTGCTGGCATTTGTTTCGACTTAAAGGCATAGGTTCGAAGCCTTGTCCAGCAGGTTTGTAAGAGTCCCTGCTGGCATTTGTTTCGACTTAAAGGCATAGATTCGAATTCTTGTCCAGCAGGTTTGTAAGAGTCCCTGCTGACATTTGTTTCGACTTAAAGGCATAGGTTCGAAGCCTTGTCCAGCAGGTTTGTAAGAGTCCCTGCTGGCATTTGTTTCGACTTAAAGGCATAGATTCGAATTCTTGTCCAGCAGGTTTGTAAGAGTCCCTGCTGACATTTGTTTCGACTTAAAGGCATAGATTCGAATTCTTGTCCAGCAGGTTTGTAAGAGTCCCTGCTGGCATTTGTTTCGACTTAAAGGCATAGGTTCGAAGCCTTGTCCAGCAGGTTTGTAAGAGTCCCTGCTGACATTTGTTTCGACTTAAAGGCATAGGTTCGAATCCTTGTCCAGCAGGTTTGTAAGAGTCCCTGCTGGCATTTGTTTCGACTTAAAGGCATAGGTTCGAATCCTTGTCCAGGAGGTTTGTAAGAGTCCCTGCTGACATTTGTTTCGACTTAAAGGCATAGGTTCGAATTCTTGTCCAGCAGGTTTGTAAGAGTCCCTGCTGGCATTTGTTTCGACTTAAAGGCATAGGTTCGAAGCCTTGTCCAGCAGGTTTGTAAGAGTCCCTGCTGGCATTTGTTTCGACTTAAAGGCATAGGTTCGAAGCCTTGTCCAGCAGGTTTGTAAGAGTCCCTGCTGACATTTGTTTCGACTTAAAGGCATAGGTTCGAAGCCTTGTCCAGCAGGTTTGTAAGAGTCCCTGCTGACATTTGTTTCGACTTAAAGGCATAGGCCCGATTCTTTGCCCAGCCAGAAGGATTTATTATGATTGAATTTCCAGTGGATATACATTCCCAAAGGTAAAATTCAACATTTAAATGCCATCGTTGTCGATATTTAGATAGAAATGAAAATCTTCATAAGGATACTCGGTAATGTTGTTGCTATTTGTCAATGCTGTGAATATGTACAGTATTCTCAGCGCATTAAAGTAAATTGAAATTTTTGAAGGACATGTTATTCAGATTGGTGTATAATATGATAAAGACTAATTTTTAAAAAACTGATATTCATATTCTTAAAGAAGTCATAGGCTCCACCCATTAAGTAAATGCTATTTGGCCTACCAATGAAATAATTGACAGAATGTTATTGGGTCTAGCAACATAATTAATGACTAAACAATAAACTAAATGACATAATGGCATTTGAGTAGCAATAAAATTAATGACAGAATTTCATTGGGCCTAGCAGCTTAATCAATGACGGAATGGCTTTGGGCATAGGAATGAAATCAGTGACAGAATATTATTGTAGCTAGCAACAAAATCAATGACAGAGAATCCATTGATTCTGCCAATAAAATCAGTGACAGAATGTCATTGTAGCTAGGAATAAAATCAATGATAGAGAATCCATTGATTTTACCAATAAAATCAGGGATAGAATGTCATTGTAGCTAAGAATAAAATCAATGACAACGTTATTGGACGTACCAATAAAATCAATGACAGAATGGCATTTGGCGTGAGAAAATATTCAATGACAGAATGTCATTGGGCCGAGCAAAAAATGTCATTGTCACTACCAACAGTTTCAATGACAAAATTGTATTGATAAAAAGATATGAAGTCTATATAATAGAGTTTCATTTGAAGCATTAAGGAACCCCTTTTCTTGTCCTTTATATTATCTTTATAAAAATTTTAAACCTAGATATATATATATATATATATATATATATATATATATATATATATATACATATATATATATATATATATATATATATATATATATATATATATTTCAAATAAGCCATATATATTAATACATTAAAGTTTGGATTCTTTTAACGACCTAGGGATCAGAGCCCCAGGCGAAATCACTCAAAGACTATAGTATCTGACCGGCTGGGCTTCGAACCCTGGTCCAGGATACCTGTATTCCCTTGATCATACCACTCGGCCACGAGGAAAGGTAAAAGTCAATGATAATTCTTCTGTACATATAACTGTCGAATTCAGGTTTTCTATACAAAGAATTGAAATCAACCCATCTTCACCATCGCAGCTTATTATATATATATATATATATATATATATATATATATATATATATATATATATATATATATATATATATACATATATATATACTGTATATATATCCATGAAAAGTTTTAACCAGACTAGTTTAAGGAATTTATTCTCAAGAAACGTTCGAAACAGTGTATCTTAATATTTTGGTATGAAATAAAATCTCTCTCTCTCTCTCTCTCTCTCTCTCTCTCTCTCTCTCTCTCTCTCTCTCTCTCTCTCTCTCTCTCTCTCCATGGTTTTAATTGGAATAGCGGTAGGTAATATAGATTTGAGAGTTCCCCTTCAACTCATTTAATTTAGGTAAGCACGCTTGTATATTTAACCAATGGAATAGTGTGGTAATTTGCATTAGATAACGTTAGAAAAATAAAGGATTATTAGTTCAAGAAAAGTGGTAAGAAAAATATCATTTTGGAGAGAAATGCTATATGTTATGTTTATATGATATTAATTTTTTTTTATTGTGCATGATAAATGTCTTGGTTTTTATTTATACAACTTCGTCTATATATATATATATATATATATATATATATATATATATATATATATATATATATATATATATTATATACATATACAGTATATATAATATATATATATATATATATATATATATATATTATATACATATACAGTATATGTAAATATATATATATATATATATTTATATGTATATATATATATATATATATATATATATATATATATATATATTATATACATATATATATATATATATATATATATATATATATATATACTGTATATATATATTGTATATACATATATATATATATATATATATATATATATATATATATATATATATATATATATATATAAACATTCAAATTTAAACATTCATATAATCCATATATTATACACCTATTGATATCCTGCGATTTGTGACCCAAGAGGGAATCAACTCAAAGATAATAGCTTCTGGTTGGCTGGGGAGTCGAACCCGAGTTCCAGAAACTCTCACTTTGTTGCTAGATGGTATGTCACTGTTACATAAGTTTTTCGGACCCTGGTTGGAATCCCCGGCTGACCAGAAGCTATTATCTTTGAGTTGATTCCCCCTTGGGTCTCTGATCCCGAGGTATAGAGAGAATCCAGATATTAGGAGTAAAATATATGGCTTATTTTAATATGAAAACATGTATAAATTTATCTATATATATATATATATGTGTATATATATACATATATATATATATATATATATGTGTGTATATATATACATATATATATATATATATATATATATATATATATATATATATATATATATATATATATCCTTTTCTGAGTCTGGATACTTTAACGAAGTGAACTTGTTACCATGACCATCAAAGCTGTATTAGTCAGGGACACCGATACTAGGTTGGTTTGCTCTGAACGTTTTTTGTTATATATATATATATTTATTTATTTATATGTGTGTATATATTATGTATGTATATATATATATATATATATATATATATATATATATATATATAGTTATATAAATATTTTTATATTATATATATATGTGTATATATTATATATGTATATATATTTATATATATATATATAAGTATGTATATATATATATATATATATATATATATATGTGTGTGTGTTTGTGTGTGTGTGTGTGTGTGTGTGTGTGGAAAGAATTTATATTTAAAGATTTAAAACTATTGAAAAATTCATAAAAATTAATTGATTGCAATTACCTGAAACGGAAAATAATTAACTTATAAATTGTTTATTTTAATTCCTAATCCCCAAATTGGTTTAGAAATAATGCTTTACCCGGCATCTTTTTCTACAGTATTATATATATTCTCACTTGGAGTTTCATTAACAGATTTTCAAGCTCATTAGTATTGATCTTTATATTAGTGCGATTTCATGATTACACAAAGGCCCTAACTTACAAACATTCGGAGATACGAACACATCCAACTGAAAATGAGATGAAGAAATACAGTAGTAAAACAATATTATCTCATTTAATACAGTAAGCAAAGATTTATAAGTAATAACCTGATATCTATTTCATATGAAACCCGACTATTTGTTGAGTTTTGTAGCTGGGAATCATAGGTATGGGATTCAGGGTTAGGCCTACCATTGGCCAAAATGTAGAAATTCGACTTACATATAATTTGAGTTACGAACAATTCGTAAGTTGAGTATCGAATGTATCAATGATTTTATGAGCCTTACCTAAATAGTTAACATTTATATAACCAATTTAATATAAAACTTATAAACTTAGCACTAATTCTACCAAGTATTTAATATAATATGAGGGAGAGGCAAGTCCTCGCGAACCCCCATTTCCGCGTCTGGTAACTTGTGGCAATTATAGCCAAGAATTGTGATTGGTCTCTCGTTGAATTTCCAGCGAACTGCAGTGTATTCCAGCAAGTCCAGACTATCGCTCCTAAATACAACAGTGATATCCAGCTAACCCTGGAAATAAACGCCAGATATCTCATCAGAATTTCATTCTAAGCGATGGAAAGCACACTAAATGTGCCGCACTTTTAGATGGAGATAAGTTTTTATCTTGGCAATTCATTGGCAACAACTCCTCGCAAGAATTCGCCGAAGCTGCAAATCTGAAGGACGAACTGAGATCTACATTTACATATAGATTAATGTGCGGTGGGATGGAAGTGTGGTGTGAGGAGGAGCTGTGAGCCATTAGAGAGAGAGAGAGAGAGAGAGAGAGAGAGAGAGAGAGATGAGGAAATAAGAATAATTGGGAATAGGGGTAATTGGAAACAGGAGAAAGGAGTTATACCGCTGTTACTTTCGGTATCGGATATTGATAGTAATGATATGAAAAGAAATAGAGAGAGAGAGAGAGAGAGAGAGAGAGAGAGAGAGAGAGAGAGAGAGAGAGAGAGAGAGAGAGAGAGAGAGAGTTGGTGTTGGAAACATTTAAAAGATTAAGAATGTAATGATAAATACAAAAGTTGAGGTGGAGTGGGATCATATATATATATATATATATATATATATATATATATATATATATATATATATATATATATATATATATATATATATATATATATATATTTGTGTGTGTGTGTAATAAAAGAACAATGATAGATGCAGTCTTTTCTAGTCCACTGCAGGACAAAAGCCTCAGACATGGTCTTGTGTATATCTGGGGTTTAGCCATTTCATTATATATATATATATATATATATATATATATGTATATATATATATATATATATATATATATATATGTGTGTGTGTGTGTGTATATATAGATAGATAGATAGATAGATAGATAGATAGATAGATATAGCATAATGTAGATCTCATCACAATAAGAATATAAACTTTCCAGAACCTTTTTTTTTTTTAAAGTCAAGAAGATATCCAATATCTAGACCAGAGAGAATAAGGTGAGGAAGACAATTTGTAATTTCAGAGTCCCACAGTTCTTTCATATCGGCTGAAACTTCAGCATCGAGTCTGATGAGAAATTTGGGCAGTGAAGACCCTCTCAACTCTTCTGAAGCAAAGTTTTGATTTTTCTTTATTCAAGGCTGTCCGGAATAATTCCTAGGTCGTAGATCGCCAGGGCACCAGCCACTCGTTTAGATACTACCACGAGAGAGTTACTGGGTCTTTTGACTGGCCAGACAGTACTACATTGGATCCTTCTCTCTGGTTACGGTTCATTATCCCTCTGTCTTCTTTACTTATTCTCCTCTGTCCTCATACACCTGACAACACTGAGCTTATCAAACAATTCTTCTTTACCCAAGGAGTTACTGCAATGTAATTGTTCAGTGGCTACTTTTCTCTTGTTTAGGGTAGAAGAGACTCTTCAGCTATGGTCAACAGGTCTTCTAGGAGAAGGACGTTCCGAAATCAAACCCTCGTTCTCTAGTCTTGGGTAGTGCCATAGCCTCTGTACCATAGCTTTCCACTGTCTCTTGGGTTAGAGTTCTCTTGCTTGAGGGTACACTCGGGCATACTTTTCTATCTAATTTTTCTTCCTGTTGTTTTGTTAAAGTTCTTATAGTTTATATAGGAAATATTTATTATAATGTTACTGTTCTAAAAATATTTTACTTTTCCTTGTTTTCTTTCCTCACTGGGCTATTTTCCGTGTTGGGGCCCCTGGCCTGATAGCATCCTGCTTTTCCAACTAGGGTTTTAGCTTAGCAAGTAATAATAATAATAATAATAATAAAAATGTTAATTTCATTGACTAAAATGAATCTGGAAATTCATCCTACCGGGACGAAAAATACTCCTAACGCTGAACATGTTTCTACACTGTTAAAAAACAGTAATTTTGATCTGAAATTCTCCGTAGAAATATACTGTTCTCAGCCATATTTTAATAAAATACAGGCGACCGTAATTTATACTGAATTATGTTCTTATCTTTCACTGGTTGGTGACCGTAATATCGCTCCTTAACGTCAATATATCTGTTTTAAAAACGGTAAATGCCTGGCGACATTTATTCCATGATTTTTATCTGTTGTTTTTACGAAACAATTTTAACGGTGTAGGAAATGGGCTACTAGCTAGTTTCTCTTTTTTACGTTTTGCTATTTCCTTAACATACAGCTATTTTTAGTAAGAATTCAGTAATATGAGATGCTTGTTTCTTGATTGACACAAAGGATGGTAATTTTTTATG
Source organism: Palaemon carinicauda (assembly GCF_036898095.1). Taxonomy (NCBI): domain Eukaryota; kingdom Metazoa; phylum Arthropoda; class Malacostraca; order Decapoda; family Palaemonidae; genus Palaemon; species Palaemon carinicauda. The sequence continues at coordinate 114,315,440 of NC_090725.1, read as the reverse complement.
ATAGCAAATAAGGTTAATAGTTTTGTTATGATAACGTACCTGCCTTCCAATTGTACTTGT
>NC_090725.1:114280380-114312880 GCF_036898095.1 Palaemon carinicauda | reverse complement strand
ATGTTCACATTACCACTTTTTATCTGGAGATAATGCGATAGCAACGTTTCCCTAGTTCAGATATCATTATTTGCCTTTTAATTCGTCTATTTACCCATTTATGTATTTTTACCTTTATCGTATATTTAAGACTTTCTGTTGCTTTTACCCATGTAAATTATTGGGTCCTTTTAATAAATTTGATCCCCCTCTGGTTACTGCTCATTTTTCATATTTTTCCTTTGCCTTTACGTACGCGGAATAGTCTGACTTATTCTTTACATATTCTCCTAATTCCTCATATACCTTATAACACTAAGATAATAAAAAAAAATCTCTTTTATTTAAGGGTTTAACTACTGCAATGTAATTGTTCAGTGGCTACTTTCCTCTTGGTAAGGGTAGAACAGTCTTTTGTAGCTATGGTAAGCAGCTCTTCTAGGCGGATTATACTAAAAAATCAAAACATTGTTCTCTAGACTTGGGTAGGGCTATATCCTCTGTACCATGATCTTCCATTGTATTAGGTTAGAGTTCTCTTACTTTAGGGTACACGCGCAAATTCAGTTTTCATATATTCTTTCCTCACTGGACTATTTTCCTTGTTAGATCTCTTGGGCATCTAGCATTCTGCATTTCCAGCTAGGGTTGTAGCCTAGCTAGGTAAGAGTAGAAGAGAGACTTTAGCTATGGTAAGCAGCTTTTTTTACGGGAACGACAGTCCAGAATCAAACCATTGTTCTCTAGTCTTGGGTAGTGCTATATCCTCTGTACCGTGGTCTTCCACTGTCTTGGGTTAGAGTTCTCTTGCTTGAGGGTACACTTGGGCCCACTATTTTGTAATTTTCTTATTTCCTTTCCTCACTGGGCTATTTTTCCTGTTGGAGCCCTCGGGTTGTAGCTTGGCTAGTAATTATGATAATAATAATAATAATAATAATAATAATAATAATGATAATAATAACAATAATAATAATATGTTTCCCCATTCCTTCTCTCTGCTAAATTGGGTTTATTCTCCAGAACACATTTAAAAATTTTTTCCCGTTCATGCTACTTCGGTTCTGAAATCTCTTACATTAAAAGATATGAAACAGATATTATCCTTATACAAACTATTTCGATTTCTTTTGAACATTCTCAAAAATTCAATAGTTTTTATTATTATTATTATTATTATTATTATTATTATTATTATTATTATTATTATTATTATTATTATTATTATTATAATTATTATTATTATTATTAGCTAACCTACAAGCATAGTTGGAAAAGAAATTGAACCAACAGGAAAATAGTCCAGCGAAGGAAGCCAATTAGGAAACATAAAATAGTGTACCTGAGTGTCCAGTGAAGCAAGAGAACTCTAACCCAAGACAGTGGAAGACCATGGTACAGAGGCTATGGCCCTGCCCAAGACTTGAGAACAAGGGTTTGATTTTGAAGTGTCCTTCTCTTTAGAGAGATGTTTACCATAGCTAAAGCGTCTCTCCTGCCCTTACTAAGAGGAAAGTACACACTGAACAATTACAGTGCAGTAGTAAACCACTTGTGAGAAGAAATGTTTGGTAATCTCGGCTTTGTCAGGTGTATGAGGACAGAAGAGAATCTGTAAAGAATAGACTAGACTATTTGGTGTATGTGTAGGCTATGGGAAAGTGAACCATAACCAGAGAGAAGGATCTGGCCAGTCAAAGGACCCCATAACTCTCTAGCGGTAGTATCTATACGGGTGGCTGATGCCCTAGCCAACCTACTACTAAAAAGAGTCTCTGCTACCCTTACCAAGTGGAAAGTAGCCACTGAATAATACAGTGCAGTACTCGTATCTACATGTACTTATGTGACTGTGAAACCTGCTTATTTTTTCACGGTTATTCACCCTGTATATTTATTCATTAATTAAATCATTTATATTTTCGTACCGGCTATAAAATATCATAAATAGGTGTATTTATAAAAAATGTCTAAATGACTCATTTTATAATATTGGTCGTTGATGTTTTTTATGTAAGTAATTTGCTGTGCACTAAAATATTTCATTAAAATTGAAAGGGTGATTTATTTTTGGAAATATTCAATTGTTTTTTTTTTATTTGTTAAATGCATCCCTATAACATTAGGAGTGCATTTATTACGTATATTGATTCTGTTTATGGAATAATGCTTATAGATATGACATTTAAAAAAAATGTAACAGATTTTTTTTTTTTCAGTTAGACCACACTATATTACTATTTCCGACACCAGCATTTCCATTTGAAAGTGTTTTAGATCAAAAGTCTCCCATCATCACCAATTCCTAATAGCTACCGTGGTATATATATATATATATATATATATATATATATATATATATATATGTATACTGCCTATATATACATGCACACACAGATATATATATATATATATATATATATATATATGTATATATACACATAAATAAATATATATATATGTATATATATATATATATATATATATATATATATATATATATTCATAGTTCGAAAAGTATAACAATTCAATTTCGTAAGAAAGCATTCTCTGTAAAGGTGTAAAGCTATTAATCGTGAATGAAACAGAAAACTAAGTAGATATTATGATAAAGGTCACATGTGTATACGTAGAATTATATGGGTATTTGTGTCTACCAATTTACTAAAATCTAAGTTTTTTAAATAATAGAAAACTAAGTCATGCTAATGAGTATTCAGATTCATGAGAGTAAATTATCAAAATTAAAGAAAGAACTAAAGAACATTTGATCGTTAACTCTTTTATGTTGCTGCAAATGGTACATAACAAAAGAACAATCCTTTCATGTTGCAAGTGGTATCAAAAGAACAACCCTTTTATGTTGCAAGTGGTACATAAACAAAGAACAACCCTTTTATATTGCAAGTGGTACATAAATAAAGAACAGCCCTTTAATGTTGGAAGTTGTACATAACAAAAGAAGAACCCTTCAATGTTGCAAGTACATAGCAAAAGAAGCACCCTTTAATGATGCAAGTACATAACAAAAGAAGCACCCTTTAATGTTGCAAGTGGTATATAACAAAAGAAGAAACCCCTTTAATGTTACAAGTAATATCAAAAGAACAACCTTTTCATGTTGCAAATGGTACATAACAAAAGAACAACCCTTTTTATGTTGCAAGTGCTACATAACAAAAGAGGAATCTTTAATGTTGCAAGTGGTACATAATGAAAGAACAACCCTTTAATGTTGCAAGTGGTACACAACAAAAGAACAATCCTTTAATGTTGCAAGTGGTACTCAACAAAAGAACAACCCTTTAATGTTGCAAGTGATACATAACAAAAGAACAACGGGCCTAGTTTACTCCCTAATAAAACTCTTAGTCCCCTGGAAGAGGAAATACATCAAAAGGCGAGAGCCATAGGCTACGAGACATTAAGAACAATGAATCACTTCTATTTGCATCACAAAACAATTGGCTACGGCCCAGCGGAGCCTTCCAGGGCGCGATGTTTACAATTGCTAATAAAGTTTATCGGGGCTCTCCAGGAAGAGGGACCTGGAATACGAACTGGATTTACCTTTTCACACTCTCCCTCCCGAAGTGCCAGCCGATGATATGCATTTGCCTTCGTTAATTATCGGAAACCAGTATCCCAATCGAAAAGGGATAACGTAAGAGGCAATCAGCTGGCATCTACTTAGATTATCATAATGCTGATCTTTTCCAGGGTTTTTTTTTTCTTTTCCAGGGTGTACCAGAGGCCACTGAGAATGGAAGCGTGTGACGTCCTCTGGAATATATCGATGATGGTCTCCTTCATCTTCTTCTTCTTCTTTTTCTTCTTCTTTTTTCTTTTTGTTTTCTTTTTTCTGCTTTCTGCTTTTTCTTTTTTTCTCTTTTCGTATTTCGTTTTTCATGTTTTTTTCTTTTTTCTTCTTCTTCTTCTTCTTCTTCTTCTTCTTCTTTTTCTTTCTTCTTTCCTTTTTTTTTTCTTTTTTCTTTTCGTTTTTCATTTTTTTTTCATTTTTCATTTTTTCTTTCTTCTTCTTCTTTTTCTACTTCTTCTTCGTCTTATTCTTCTTCTTTCTCGTTTTCTTTTTTCTTCTTCGTCTTATTCTTCTTCTTTCTCTTTCTTTTTTCTTCTTTTCGTTTTTCTTTTCTTTTTTTTCTTTTCTCTTCTATCTTTTCTCTTCTTTCATCATCTCCTTCTTCATCCTCTTCTTCGTTTTTCTATTTTATTTTTTTATTTTTCTTCTTCATCTTCTTCTTCTCTCGACTTTAGAATGCTTAATCAAATATTTATTTATGCGCCAATCAATAGCCGAATAAAGCGAAAGGAAAGGAAAGACGCAAGAGGGGGAAAAAACCCAAAAGCGAATTGTCAGGGGGGGGGGGGTGGGGGGGGGGAAATGACAAACGGGGGACTTAGGAAGAGTAAGCTATGCTAATGTTTCCCCTCCGATGGGAACATTCCAGCTTGATTTGAACGGATTAGGTGTGACGAGGTGTTCGAAAAGTATGAACTGGATTTAAAAAAAAAAAAAAGATGTGAGGGGTATGTAAGGAATTTTCCTCAATATATTTTTTCTCTGTATACTCACACGTTTCCCTATATAATGTAGATATGTATGTATGTGTATATATATATATATATAAATATATATATATATATATATATATATATATATATATATATATATATATATGTATATATATACATACATATATTATTATTATTATTATTATTATTATTATTATTATTATTACTAGCTAAGCTACAACCCTAGTTGTAAAAGTATATATATTTGCATTTATGTATATACAAGTATGTATATATATATATATATATATATATATATATATATATATAAAAATATACATATATGTATTTTTTCCTACCACGCTCAACGGCATTGCCAAACGTAGCACTACTTGGTTTCTCACCGTCCCTGGGGTAGTGGAGAGAGGGGAATAGTCATACCTTGGCGAGGGAGCGGGTGTTATCCCAAGAGGTATACTCGGAAATAACCAATATTTTGACGGGTCGCGTACATGAGTATATTATGTCAATGTTAAGTCACAAATATAATTTTTGATATAAATATAAATATAAATATACTTAAATATAAATATATTTAAAGGTTTAAAGGCCGCTCATAAATGGCAGACGCAAGGGCAGTGACATTGCCCTATCACATATGATCAGCACCTAAGCCCCTTTCCACCCAAGCTAGGACCAAGGATGGCCAGGCAACGGCTGCTGATGAATCAGCAGATAGACCGATAAGTTCCCCCAAAACCTCCCATCCTTAGCTCACAAGGATGGTGATGTTGCAGTGACCAAAGGAACTAACGAGTTTGAGCGAGACTCGAACCCCAGTCTGGTATTCACTAGGCAAGGACGCTACCACCAGCCCACTGCAACCCTAAGTTATAAGTTCAAGGCACTGAGTCAAAACTACATAACCGAATTTGGATACAGGGATGAAAATTCACTAGTCCACTAGAGTCAAGTGGTTCCCAAAATGGGTGGAACCCCCTCCCCCCTTGAGTGGTGGATTGATTTTTTTGGGGGAAGGGTACCAGGACAAAGAAACTCTTATGCAGTTTATAGATGATAAAATTGTCATAGGAATTATAAATGTATGCATAGCTCTGTTACGTAAGGAAGAAGGTATGGGGTTTGTTAAGGGGAGCCTTAGAAAGGTTGAATCTGCATAGTCTAATGATTAGATTACCAAGGGATATATAAGTAGATTTCAACGAAACAAATGTTCATACATGGGTTGATTTTTCATCAGTTCCTATACCTGTTGTATTTGTACTTGAAATCAAAATCATCTTAGATCAATTTAGTGGGCCTGAGCTAAGTTTGTAACACTTAGTTGGTAATGATAGTGTTTTACTTAGTTATTATACTTTGCATTCCTTGCTTAGTAAGATGCACGTACAATATATAATTCCCACTGGCAAGAAGAGACTGATTAAATATGTTTGTTGGAGCTCTAGCTTGCTGAATACCATCCAATCTTCACAACTCTCATATTGTTTAAAAGGATTAAATGCCTTTTAGCAAAATATATAAATATGTATGCTGAAGTTATTCTTCTCTTTCCAAGCTTTTGCTAAGGCCTTGGAACACATAATGCCCTTCTTAAAGTTTGCAATGATGTGCAGAAAGGCCTTGTCTTTATTGTTGTTTTTTCTTTCACTGTGTTAATCATGAGGTACATGGTTTCAAACTTCAATAGATGGAATTAGGTGGATCTTTTTTTAGCTTAATTGTAGATTTTAAAGTAATATAGTGCAAATAGTAATTGTTGAACGATAGAGAGTATAGAAAAGTGATATCTTAAAGATGACGAACTGTTGATATCCTGCAAGAGAAGGATTGTATGCGAGATAAAAGTTAATATTGCAGTGTTTATGGTGTTGAAAATAATACGTCTGTTTTGGTATGTATTATTATCATTATTTTTATTATTATTATTATTACTAATTATTATTATTATTATTATTATTATTATTATTATTATTATTATTATTATTATTATTATTGCTAGCTAAGCTAAAACTCATGTTAAAAGAGCAGGATACTACAAGCTAAACGACTCCAACAGGGAAAAATATACCAAAGAGGAAAGCAAATAATGAACATTGAAAATATTTTAAGAACAGTAACAACATTAACGTTAAAATAGATCTTTCATATATAAACTGTAAAAAGACATGTCAGCCGGATCAACATAAAAACATTTGCTGCAAGTTTGAAGTTTTACCGATTCAACTACCCGATTAGGAAAATCATTCCCCAATTTGATCACAGCTGGAATTAAACTTCTAGAATACTGTGTAGTATTGAACCTCATGATAGAGAAGGCCTGACTATTATAATTAACTGCATGCCTTGTGTTACGAACACGAGAGTACTGTCCTGGAATATCTGAATGAAAAGGGTGGTGTAATTTATGAAAATTTTTATGCTGCATGCATAACAAACTAGATTAAGAATAAGAAATTTAATAGACCGTAAGTTCCTGTCCAACAAAATAAAATGAGAATCGGCAGCTGAAGACCAGACAGGAGAACAAAACTTGAAACAAGGTGAAATGAAAGAATTAAAACACTTCTTCAGAGTAGATTGATCACTGAAAATCTTGAAAGGCCTTCTCAATAAGCCAATTTTTTGTGCAATTGGAGAAAACACAGACCTAATGTCTTTCTCAAAAGTAAATTTGCTGTAGAGAATCACACCTAAAATTTTAAGATTTATATAGAGTATACAGTATATGTGGTTTGGCCAGTTAAAATTTTTCTTTAGAGCCATCTCCTACGTGTATGTGTACGAATTCCTTTGATCCTTATCTATTGTATTTTTGTCAGATAATTGTGCTCAAATAGTTTCATATTCTTGGTTAATTTATATCTCCTTTCCGTTTCGCACACACTTGAGAGTTAGAGGTCGAGATAAGGTGAAGGATGATATGGAGAGAAGAGGTTTGGTAGTAGGTTGGCCTGGGCACCAACCGCCCATTGAGATACTACCGCTAGAGGGTTATGGGGTCCTTTGACTGGCCAGACAGTACTACATAGGACCCTTCTCTCTGGTTACGGTTCTTTCCCTTTGCCTACACAGACACCGAATAGTCTGGCCTATTCTTTACAGATTCTCCTCTGACCTCATACACCTGACAACACTGAGATTGCCAAACAATTCTTCTTCACCCAAGGGGTTAACTACTGCACTGTAATTGTTCAGTGGCTACTTTTCCCTAGATAAGGGTAGAAGAGACTCTTCACCTATGGTAAGCAGCTCTTCAAATTCAAATTCAAAGGATTTTTTGACATAAAAATGACATCAAATGGGGTATATTAGCATGCTAATAAACCCGCCAACGAATATAGTGAAATATACATACATAATATCATCAAACAGTATTAATCAAACAAATCAAACAATGCCTACGTTATTTGTTCCAGTAAAAGTTAGAAAACTTTTTGACAATTTTGGTACAAACATCATTATTTAAAAAATAACATACCTGATCTCTTACATTGTTAAAACTGTCATTTCTGAATTCTGATAAGTTACTACATTCCAATATATAATGATGTAGTGTATGCTTACGTGTTTCACCACATAATCTACAGGAAGCACTTTCACCATCAATATACTGCCAACAATATCTGTAACCCAACCGTATTCTCATTACTAATGTATCTATTTTTGATAAAGCCTTGCCATATGTGGCATGTGTATTTTCTGATACAAACAAATAGTGTATCATACTTTCACTTGCATTGTTTATGATTCTTTGAATCTCCTCCTTCTCCCATACACATCTCTTAAGCCCCATTCCTTTCTTAACTCTATTTAGACTCACAGTACTCTCTATGTCAACATCCTCTTAATTGGTGGCGTCCTTAGCAAGTTTATCAGCAACCTCATTTAAGGCTTTCTAGGAGAAGGACACTCCAAAATCAAACTATTGTTCTTTAGTTTTGGGTAGTGCCATAACCTCTGTACCATGGCCTTCCACTGTCTTGGGTTAGGGCTCTCTTGCTTGAGGGTACACTCGGGCACACTTCTATGCAGTTTCTCTTCCTCTTGTTTTGTTAATGTTTTTTATAATTTTTATAGGAAATATTTATTTTAATGTTGTTACTATACTTAAAATATTTTATTTTTCTTTATTTCCTCTCCTCACTGGGCTATTTTCCCTGTTGGGGCCCCTGGGCTTATAGCATCCTGCTTTTCCAACTAGGGTTGTATCTTAGCATTTAATAATAATAATAATAATAATAATAATAATAATAATAAGAGGATGCCTTTGATAAAACGCATTGTAAAGGGCGTATCTTGCAACCGGGCCCTTAATGTAGGGATAACGCTGAGGAAGATATATATATATATATATATATATATATATATATATATATATATATAAATATATATATACATATATAAATATATATATATATATATATATATATATATGTATATATATATATATATATATATATATATATATATATATATATATATATATATATATTACTTATCAGTCACAAAACTGCACGTGACATATATTAAAGGGTAAAATCCACAGGAAACAGGAAAGGAAAAGACCAGGTACCAAGCGCTTTCGTGTATTACGTACACTTCTTCAGGGTACAAAGTGAAATAGAAAATAAAATCATACAATAAAGAAACTTACCAAAACTGAAATAAAAGCCACAAACTAGCAAAGCATCATCAATATGCTAAAATAACAAACAGTCGTTAAAAATGAATAAACAATTGTAGTTTAAAATAAAATACTAGTAATATAACAATCGTTAAACTAAATGTTTACATGTACTTCCTTACAATTTCATTAACAAGATGAGTGTCTAGTTTAAAAGACCAGAACTGAGATTTAAAATTTGATTATTAAAATATCCCATATCCCCAGTACTCAGTAACCTTTACATGGAATTTTTCGAAGTAAAACTGTTGCCAGCGATTTTGCCTAAAGGGGTTCTTTGGTTTCGTTATGTTGACGATATTTTTGTGTTTGGCCTACATATGAGAATCTAAATAATTTTTGAAAAAGTTAAATAGTTTAGTATACTCCATAAAATTCACTATTGAAGAAGAGAATCATTGTAAATTGCCAGTTTTAGATGTTTTAGTGCAAAGAAATGATTGAGGCTTTGTTTTTGATATTTACAGGAAACCTACTAATGTTTGCTCCCACATTCATTTTTATTCAAATCATCAAACTAGTGTAAAAGTTTCTGTTTTTTTCAAGTATGTTTTTAAGGGCTTTAAGGATTTGCAGCCCCGAATTTATAGACGCAGAATTTCGTAGAATTAATGACATAGGAATTAAATTAAAATATCCTAAAGTTTTAATTGACAAGTCTCTACAGAAAGCTAGGCATATATTTTATTCCGACAAGAATAGGGAACCTTTTAAGAATGAGAATGTGCTGGCACTTCCATACAATGAAAACTTTGTTTGTATAAAAGATTTATTGAAAATATTCAAAGTAAATTTAGTTTTTAAAAGTTCAGGAACGGTAAAGAATGTCCTAATAAATAATTCTCCAAATTATAATAGTGGCTCTATTTACATAATTCCATGTACTGGTTGTGACAAAAAATATGTGGGTCAAACCGGAAAATTGCTTAACAACCGAATTAAACAACATCGATATGCAGTTAGGACAGGACAAATGTCTAGTGCCTTGTTTGTCCACATGAACGATTTTAACCATTGTATTGACTGGGAAAACTCCTCAGAGATTTTATTTTGTAAAAATCTTGTTAAAAGAAATATTATTGAATCTGCTTTTATTAAATATTTTAATAATCAAATTTTAAATCTCAGTTCTGATCTTTTAAACTAGACACTCATCTTGTTAATGAAATTGTAAGGAAGTACATGTAAACATTTAGTTTAACGATTGTTATATTACTAGTATTTTATTTTAAACTACAATTGTTTATTAATTTTTAACGACTGTTTGTTATTTTAGCATATTGATGATGCTTTGCTAGTTTGTGGCTTTTATTTCAGTTTTGGTATGTTTCTTTATTGTATGATTTTATTTTCTATTTCACTTTGTACCCTGAAGAAGTGTACGTAATACACGAAAGCGCTTGGTACCTGGTCTTTTCCTTTCCTGTTTCCTGTGGATTTTACCCTTTATATATATATATATATATATATATATATATATATATATATATATATATCAGTCACAAAACTGCACGTGACATATATTCAAGTGTAAAATCCTCAGGAAACAGGAAAGTAAAACACCAGGTACCAAGAGCTTTCTTCTATTACCTACACATCTTCAGGATACAAAGAAGTGTACGTAATGCACGAAAGTGGTCGGTACCTGGTCTTCTGCTTTCCTGTTTCCTGTGGATTTTACACTTATTTATATATATATATATATATATATATATATATATATATATATATATATATATATATATTCACGTAAAAAATCCCCTCTTTTTTTTACAAAGAATTTGAAAACTAAATAACTAGGAAACTAAGTTTTAACAAAATGATGTAGAGATAATGCTGGGAAGGATGTATATATATATATATATATATATATATATATATATATATATAATATATTTATATATAATATATATATATATATATATGTATATATGTATATATCCCCCTTTTTACAAAGAATTCGAAAAAATAAACTTTAAAAAACCAGGTTTCAACAAAATGATTAATCTGTATAATAGCGTATTTACTGCAGAGTTTCGGTCATGACAAGAATGGAGAGCTTCACTCGTAGACCCCTATTATTTGCATATAATAAACTCTGTTATTGTTTCGTCTATCTTTTTATAATCTCATCGAGCACGAGAGAAGAAAGGAAAATCACCTTTCTGCTTGCAATCCATTAGGGTTGATCTCGTGATGAATAGCAGCCCGGTGTAATGATGATGCTGGCGCTTAGGAAGACAATGGCTCGTTGTTCTCTTCCGGGTTAATGGGGGAGGGGGATGTTCAAAGTCGTGTCAGGGGCCTATCTCTCTCCTCTCGTCTCCTCTCCTCTCTTCTGACGGCTTCCCGTGTGAGGGGCCAAGTCCCTTCGCTTTCACGGAGACGTCGGGATGAGCTGACAGGAACTTTGCAAGTTGCAAGAGGACCAAGGGAAGTTCAAGGAGCAAAAGGAACGGAAGGTTTGGACTTAGGAGAATGGTGATGGTAATTTTCGACGAAGGTTAAGAAACCTAGTTTTTATGGTTAGATTTCTATTCCTTTTTATTCTGGAATGGTTTTGGATTAAATAGCTGGTTCCCTGGTAATCCTACAGACAATATAACTTTATACTAGCTCTTATTACGGCATAGTTTATAACGAGGGTTAAGAAACCTAGTTTTTATGTCTAGATTTCTATTCCTTTTTTTCTGGAATGGTCTTGGATTAAATAGCTGTTTTTTTAGGTAATCCTATAGGTAAAGCAACTTGATCTTAGCTCTTATTACGTCAAAATTTCTACAGTTTATGACAGCAATTTTAACGTTGTTATTGATCTTAAGATATTTTATATTATTCATTATTTCTTATTTAGTTTATTTATTTCCGTGTTTCCTTTTCTGACTAGGCTAATTTACCCTATGGGAGGCCTCGGGCTTACAACATCCTGCTTTTCCAACTAGGGTTGTAACTTAACTAGCAGTGATAATGGTAAACCCCCCTGTCTGGTGTTAAGTGTCGTGGTCTTCTAGTTGGTTCCTGAATGAATGTCAAATCATTCAGCACAAGCAAAGAAAAAGAAAACTTTAATACAATATCAAGCTAAAGGTTTTCACAGAAAGAAAGTGAACTTTCCTGGACACAAAACTTCCCTTATTTTTCATAATTTAATTAGGTATTTCACTTTCACTGGATAAATATCTGAAATCTAGTCCATTTTATCTATTTGATTTATGCCAAGTTCCTGGGATATATTATGTTCTTCAAGCTCATGTTTTTTATAGATATCATATTCTTCTGTTTATTTACTATTTCGAATATACTTATGGCAAAGGAAAAATTCTTGAAAGCGCTTCCCTTCTCAAAAGGATAATAATCAAAAGTGTTATTATTTAATTCCTACATAATAAATCTTTTTTATATTAAAATCACCTGCAAGTGGAATATAGAAGAAAACCTTTTTAATGTCATGAAACCTAAACTTCTATAGTACACTGTTTTGCTTAATAGAATGTTCTGTATTGGGCAAAATTTAGTGCGTTAACACAACCTTTTTGACAACATTTTATAGATGAACTGAGCCTTTGGGCATTAAAAATGATAAAAATATCTTGGAGCTTTCAGAAATCCTGAATTAATTTTGATTTCCCCCACCCGTTTTTTTTTTTCTTTAAGAGAAAATAACGAGGTTACACCAATTCATGACAAATTGCTAGTTTTAATCTTTAGATGTAATTTTAATCATCAGATTTAGTTTCAATCTTATGACCCATCTGAATGAATACTTTAACAAAAAATTTAAGCAAAGTTATTGGTGAATAGGCATTTTGATTTTTTATGAATGGGCGTGTAGTTGGGGAGGCTCTGAAATTTTATTCATATGGCGTTAGCAATTACTTATCAATTGCAAAAATGAGAAAATTTACGTTACATTTTGGAAGTATGATAATAACATTGAAGTTGAAAAAATTAATAAAAAGAAATAGGCCTTTTTATATCTTTTTTTATAATTATGATTGAGATTCCTGCCATAAATTATAAGATAAGATACCTTTTTTTAAACATTTCATTAAAAATTATTACCAATTCGGGTCCGTTTATGTTACAGGAAACTCCATCTAAGTTCGTCCTACTTTTCTTCTCAGAACTTCTGCGTTCTCTCAGTAGTTTGGAATAATACAGTCTCCATTACCGAATAGAATTATGAACTTCAAGATCACGTTTCCTTTGATTTACAGAAAAGAGCATTCATACAGTCAATAAATATTCAAGACACGTAGTAAGGTCAATGCACAGTGACACATTTCAAGTACTCAGTGCACAGTGATGCATTTCAAGTTCTCAGTGCACATTACAAAGTGCAACAGGAAAAGAGCATTCATTCAGTCAATAAAGATTTAAGACATAGTAAAGTCAATGCTGGGTGAGACATTCCAAGAACTCAGTGCACATTACAAAGTACAAAAGGAAAAATACAGTGAATACAGTTCCAAGGCAAATTAAAATTCTGCCCAAGTCATCAATCACAGTGAAGTCAATTTTAGATTTCACAAGTACGCGGTGCACATTACAAATTACAAAATAAAACATTACTGTAAACACAGTTCAAATGAAAAGTCAAATTCTGCTCAAGTCATTAAATATTGTAAAGTCAATTGTGGATTTAAAGTAACTATCCTAGCTCATTCTTAAACGAGATTAGTGTGTAATATGAAGAAATGGTGGTGTCTTAGCCACATTCATACAGGAAAACTGGCTCATGCAGCGAGGCTGGAAATTTTCTCATTGTTTTTCAGATTTGGTTAACTGGAAGCCTCACACACAGCTTTTGTAGATAGGCAGAAGTTTCCGTCTGATTTACTAAACTGTGTACTGAGATGATATCTGATTTAGGGCGGCTATGTTCTCACTGAGTAGGAGAGACTGATGGAGGGGTATCTACTAAGTTATTCAACCGCCCGTTTTCTGTTTCATGAAGTAGACTAAAAAAAAGAGCATTTTAAAAGCCACCCATGAACGGCAGAGGCAAGGAACAGTGACATTGCCCTATCGAGTAGAACGATGCTCTAGAGACTGACCATATGTACATATGATCAGCGCCCAAGCCCTAAGACCAAGGAGGGCCAGGCAATGGCTGCAGATGACTTGGCAGGTAGAAGTATAGGCTCCCTGAATCCCCCCATTCTTAGCTCTAAAGGATGGTGATGTTGCAGCGACCAAAGAAACCAACGAGTTTGAATTGGAATCGAACCCCAGTCTGGCGTTCATGTTTGAGTGTATGAAAATCCACGCCAATTAATACATGTTAAGGTTAAGGTCGAGCTAAAGTTCAAGAAATAAGCTGGCGCGGCGGAGGTTTGCGCTCTACCGAGTGCTCCTCTAGTAATGAATATAATAAAAAAAATCCTCAGGTTTCGAGTGGAATGAGGATGCAGGGGCTAGTAATTTGAGAGAGAGAGAGAGAGAGAGAGAGAGAGAGAGAGAGAGAGAGAGAGAGAGAGAGAGAGAGAGAGAGGGAGGTATTGCTAGAACAATTTACTCTCAGAACTCAGCTCAGTAATGCCACTCCAGTCCAGGTACACGCAGAAATACGAGAGAGAGAGAGAGAGAGAGAGAGAGAGAGAGAGAGAGAGAGAGAGAGAGAGAGAGAGGTGACTTTGATGGCTTTTGATATTCAATGTTAATGATTGAATTCCCCTTACGGTAAAAGTCCATGTTCTTGAATTCTTAAGAGTAATCACTAGAAGAAGGGCAAGAAAATTCCCTCTGACAATGGTTGATGAAACAAAGAACTTGAATGTCATCAGGAGATTTTCCTTCCTTATAAAGAAAGCTTTCGCGTCCATTCTGAATAAGTAATTTCCCTCTCTGCCACTGAATCATTCAATAATATCCAGAGGTTAAAGACGATCGGTTCTTCCAATGTCTTCCTTGCAATTCTTGTATAGTTAAAGACAGTGTTTAAAAGGTTTAAAGGCAGCTCATGGATGGCAGAGGGTAGAGGCAAGGGACAATGGACAGTGACATTGCCCTATCGAGTAGGATAATGCCCTAGAGGCTGACCATATATTATTATTATTATTATTATTATTATTTGCTAAGCTAAAACCCTAGTTGGAAAATCATGATGATGTAAGCCCAGTGGCTCCAACAGGGAAAATAGCCCAGTGAGGAAAGGAAACAAGGAAAAATATAAATATTTAAGAAAAGTTAACAAGATTAAAGTAAATATTTCCTTAATAAACTATAAAAACTTTGATTATACAAGAGGAAGAGAAATATGATACAATGGTGTGCCCGAGTGTACACTCAAGCAAGAGAACTCTAGCCCAAAACAGTGAAAGACCATGGTACAGAGGCTATGGCACTACCCAAGACTAGAGAAGAAGGGTTTGATTTTGGAGTCTCTTTTACTCTTACCAAGTGGAAAGTGGCCACTGAACAATTACAGTGCTGCAGTTAACCCCTTGGGTGACGAAGAATTTTTTTAAAGGCCATTCATGAATGACAGAGGCAGGGGTGTGTGACATTGCCCTATTGAGCAGGACAGTGCCCTAGAGACTGACCGTATATACATATGATCAGCGCCCAAGCCCCATCTCCACCCAAGGAGGGCTAAGGAACGGCTGCTGATGACTCAGCAGATAGACCTATAGGCTCTCCCAAACCCCCATCCTTAGCTAACAAGGATAGTGAAGTTGCAGTGACCAAAGAAACTAACGAGTATGAGCGGGACTCGAACCCCAGTCTGGCGATCACCAGTCAGGATCGTTACCACATCGGCCACCACAACATTAAGCTGAATATTACAAAATATATAATTTGCTGGTTACGGCTCATTTTCTCCTTGCCTACATACATTCGGAATAGTCTGGCCTATTCTTTCCTCATTCTCCTCTGTCCTCATACACCTGACAACACTGAGATTACCAAACAATTCTTCTTTTCTCAAAGGGTTTCACTACTGCACTGTATACTTCAGTGGTTACTTTCCTCTTGATAAGGGTAGAAGAGACACTTTAGCTATGGTAAGCAGCTCTTCTAGAAGGAGCATCATGCTTTTCTAACTAGGGTTATTGCTTAGCTTGTAATAATAATAATAATAATAATAATAATAATAATAATAATAATAATAATTCTCACCAATTTCCAGTTAGCGGATTTGAATGGTTGTTCCATAAATCTTTGATGCTTAACTGTTTTATAAATAATCAAAATGCAATTTTATACCATCACCCAAAAATATTCTTTGCAGAAACCTTCAGTTTCATTTTCTGCAACAATACTTTCATCAGCTTTGAACGTTTTAAAAGTTTAAAGACCATTCATGAGTGGCAGAGGCAAGGTACAGTGACAGCTCCCTGTCAAGCAGGACAATGCCCTAGAGACTGACCATATATACAAGGTCTATAGAATACCAGGCCTACCCACGCGCAGGTAAATTGGGGGCGAGTAAGGATTAGAGGGGTAAACGTTAAGTGGGGGTAAGTTTTGTGACGTCACTGAGCACCATTGGCCGGCGAAAGAGTACCATTCAGCATTAGCTTGCTTTGCAAAAGTTCAGTATTCTTCATTATCCTGTTGAAAATAACATTTCTATTTCAGAAAAATTAATATTATAAGATATTTTGATGACTAGATTTCAAATATTGTCTCACCAAATGTACAAATAAGCAACGTACATGCATATTTAGATACATTTTTACACTAATCTTTTACTAATGACTCAAAACTAAATTTTTAAAATATCTATTCAAATAAAGTTGTACAAACACACTATAGAAATAAGTAGTCATGATTATTACATTTTAAAACCTTCTAACTTTAATAATTATTTTCCTTGCAGAAGTTATTTCTTTCAATTAATATTATTATTCTAAAAATATTTCGACACCGAACAAAATAAATGATTAAAAGTGGTAATCCCATTACATTTGGAATATCTGATGCTAATTTTTTTATGTTCCCATTTTTGTCGTTTTTCCTCATGATGACTTTTAATTTGTTTTTTTTTTCAATATCCTTTATCAGATCAGTAAATTCTTTTGATGGCTTCACTAATTCCTTATTTGTTCTGCTAATTATACCTGTCCAAGAATTGTGCCCCATTAATACAGAAGACCCAAGATTTGTGCATTAGGGGAACTTAAAAGCAATGAAACCGGCGAAACAGTTTAGACTTCCTTTCTATTTTGCATCATCCAGGTGTTCAATTACCAGCTCCCACTATACTTTCTGTAACATTATTTCCTTCACCGTCGCATTCATCGGGCAAACAAAATATCATCGCAGATAGCCTTAGTTCACGTTGTAGCGATTTGTCATCTTTATCTTGAGAGAGAAAGAGTTTCATTCTTAAGAAAAGAAAAGATTCCAGCTGTTACGTTATCTATTTTGCAATTGGGATCTGTATTATATTCCGACCTTATAAGGTAACTGTCCTTCTCTAATAGATGAGATTTGACTCTATGTTTAACTGTATCTAACGCTGAGTGCTGATAACAGACTTCCATTTATCACAAAAAGGTAAGGAAATGTTCAAGTCCATCTTGATTCATTCTATAAGTCAATAAAAATCTTTTATTAAATATAATTTTTACCATTTTTAAAAATTTTGGCAAAGATTCACAAGAAACTGCCAATCCTATTTGGAATGAATAAAGACAATTATTTCCAATTACCTTCAATGATGTTACTGGGTGTCGTACAATTAATGATTTCATCCTGATTTTGTAAGTTGAACCCGTATTAATTTCTGGATATTTTTGTATCGTGTGGAACTCCAGAGATAAATTAACTTATTTCTTCCCAATGTTTATCTAAAAATAATCCTTTGCTACATATTTAAGCGATTTCGTAATTGTTTCTAATATCTATTTTACAGCTAATTTTACATTCATACGCTGAAAGCCACGACATTTATGTTTCTCCAAGTTTATATGATGTTTTCAAATCACTTTTACTTTGTAAGTTCCCTTAGCGAAGAGCAGTGGACAAAATCACCGTCACTTTGCTGAAAGCCATTATCAAAGAAATTGTTTCTTATTAGTCTCTATGATGTGGAGCATCAGCAAAGACACAAATAACACGATCGGTGACGCTGGATTTTCAATCATCAAATTATGCACACTTATGCCTAAAGATTTCCATAAACTAACGTTGGTTGGACCTAAGTCGTTAAATATAAACATTACAGGAAAACTTGGTAGTTCTATCTCAATGATAGTATAATTTTTAGAGCATAAAGAGTATCTGAATCTTTGTCATGACAACTTTTTTAGGCAATGCTGCATTCATCAAGTGATTAGATGGAAAATTATTTCTGATTTGTGCTTAAATAATTTGATAACGGTCTTTAAAATTTATGGTTCGACATCCAACATACTAACCCAACTATTTAACGTAGAAATGGAGGAAAAGAGTGAAATACTGAACACCAGCTTCCTTACAAGCAAACTGTAAAATAGTAAATACCGGAAAACAAAGGCTGCTAAATCAGACCGTGGTGCGGTGTGCCGTCATCAATAACCGCATGGCTTCCCTGCGCAGTAGAGGACACAGTTTGAGTCGCTGGTGGGTAGACCTGGTATTCTATAGACCTTGCATATATACATGTGATCAGTGCCCAAGCCCCCCCCCCCCCTCCACCGAAGTTAAGATCAAGGAGAGCCAGGCAATGGGTGCTGATGACTTAGCTGATAGACATATAGGCTCCCCCAAACCCCTCATCCCTAGCTCATAAGGATGGCGAGGTTGCAGTGACCAAAGGAACTAACGAGCTTGAGGATGACTTTAGCCCAGTCTGGCGATCACCAGTCAGGGACTTTATCACATAGGACACCACTGCAATGTGCAATGAAAGGAGTTGTGGTGGTCGATGTGGTAACGTCCCTGACTGGTGAACACCAGACTGGGGTTCGAGTCCCTTTCAAACTCATTAGTTCCTTTGGTCGCTGCAACTTCATCATCCTTTTGAGCTAAGGATGAGGGGTTTGGGGGAGCCTATATGTTTTTCTGCTGAGTCATCAGCAGCCATTGCCTGGCATTCCATAGTACTAGCTTGGATGGAGAGGGGCCTTGAGTGATGATCATATATATATATATATATATATATATATATATATATATATATATATATATATAGTCAGTATCTAGGGCATTGTCCCTTGCCTCTGCCATTCATGAGCAGCCTTTAAACATTTAAACTGTATAATAAGAATACGTGGTCTCCTACATAGAAGATTTATTAGTGAATTATGAATCCTATAATACTGACTCAAAAAAAAAAAAAAAAAAAAAGGATGAAAATCAGTAAGGTTAGTCCATCCAGAAATTCAATATGATTTTAAATGATTAGCCTGAGTCAGTATTGATTAGTGCAAATGATTTGCGGCTTACAATTGAAAATAACAAATACCAGTATCTCTAAATACTGGCATTAATCCACACATGCCATTTATCATCAATAATAATTTCCAGGTTCACATCAATTAAACAAATTCATTATAAAATTCGAATTAACCGTTGTTATCAGTTACCGTCAAAACGCAAATTCTCCCACTTGAAAATATAATGACATTCATTCCGATACCGAAATAGGCTTAACCTCCACAAGTGTTCCAATTAATCTGCTTTTGGAACAATACACACACATGGCACCGGGCCACTTGCCAGAGTCGCTTCTATGGAGGTCTGGTGGAAGAGACTTCATTATTTCAGCCTCATTTGCCGCTAATCTGTTCAAATGATCGAGTTCGTTACAGCGAAATGAGGCTTGCGTGTGGATCTGTTTTCCCTTGCGATTTCACGAATGTTTTTGTTTTGTCTGGTTTTTATTGCAATTTCACAAAATAATTTCTAGGTTTTTTCTTGATTAAAAAAAAAAAATATGCGCGTGTATCTGTTTTCCCTTGCAATTTCACGAAATATTTGGATTTGTCTGGTTTTCATTGCAACTCACAAAGTATTTTCTACGGTTTTTCCTTGTGATTTCACCCCCCCCCCAAAAAAAAAATGCGATTTCATAAAAAAAAAAAAACTGCGATTTCACAATTTTTTTTTTCTGTGATTTCACATTTTTTTTTTCTACGATTTCACAAAATTGGATATCCCCCCCCCCCTGCGATTTCACTTTTTTTAGCTATTTCACAAAATTGCTGTTTTGCCTTTCAATTTTTACAAAAATTTTGGTTTTCCGCTCTCCCCTACAATTTCACAAAACCTTGGTTTATCTGTTTTGCCCCTGTGATTTCATAAAATTATTGGTTTATCTGTTTTGCCCCTGTAATTTCACAAATTCTTGGTTTATCTGTTTTGCCCCTGTGCTTTCACAAAATATTGGTTTATCTGTTTTGCCCCTGTGATTTCATAAAATTATTGGTTTATCTGTTTTGCCCCTGTGATTTCACAAATTCTTGGTTTATCTGTTTTGCCCCTGTGATTTCATAAAATTATTGGTTTATCTGTTTTGCCCCTGTGATTTCACAAAATCTTGGGTTTATCTGTTTTGCCCCTGTGATTTCACAAAATCTTGGGATATCTGTTTTGCCCCTGTGCTTTCACAAAATCTTGGTTTATCTGTTTTGCCCCTGTGATTTCACAAAATATTGGTTTATCTGTTTTCCCCTGTGATTTTACAAAATCTTGGTTTATCTGTTTTGCCCCTGTGATTCACAAAATATCGGTTTATCTGTTTTCCCCTGTGATTTCACAAAATCTTGGTTTATCTGTTTTGCCCCTGTGATTTCACAACATGTCGGTTTATCTGTTTTCCCCTGTGATTTCACAAAATCTTGGTTTATCTGTTTTCCCCTGTGATTTTACAAAATCTTGGTTTATCTGTTTTGCCCCTGTGCTTTCACAAAATCTTGGTTTATCTGTTTTGCCCCTGTGATTTCACAAAATATTGGTTTATCTGTTTTGCCCCTGTGATTTCACAAATTCTTGGTTTATCTGTTTTGCCCCTGTGATTTCACAAAATCTTGGGATATCTGTTTTGCCCCTGTGCTTTCACAAAATATTGGTTTATCTGTTTTGCCCCTGTGATTTCATAAAATTATTGGTTTATCTGTTTTGCCCCTGTGATTTCACAAATTCTTGGTTTATCTGTTTTGCCCCTGTGATTTCACAATATCTTGGGATATCTGTTTTGCCCCTGTGCTTTCACAAAATATTGGTTTATCTGTTTTGCCCCTGTGATTTCACAAATTCTTGGTTTATCTGTTTTGCCCCTGTGATTTCATAAAATTATTGGTTTATCTGTTTTGCCCCTGTGATTTCACAAAATCTTGGTTTATCTGTTTTCCCCTGTGATTTCACAAAATCTTGGTTTAGCTGTTTTGCCCCTGTGCTTTCACAAAATCTTGGATTATCTGTTTTGCCCCTGTGATTTCACAAAATATTGGTTTATCTGTTTTGCCCCTGTGATTTCACAAAATCTTGGGATATCTGTTTTGCCCCTGTGATTTCATAAAATTATTGGTTTATCTGTTTTGCCCCTGTGCTTTCACAAAATATTGGTTTATCTGTTTTGCCCCTGTGATTTCACAAAATCTTGGTTTATCTGTTTTGCCCCTGTGCTTTCACAAAATCTTGGTTTATCTGTTTTGCCCCTGTGATTTCATAAAATTATTGGTTTATCTGTTTTGCCCCTGTGATTTCACAAATTCTTGGTTTATCTGTTTTGCCCCTGTGATTTCACAAAATCTTGGGATATCTGTTTTGCCCCTGTGCTTTCACAAAATATTGGTTTATCTGTTTTCCCCTGTGATTTTACAAAATATTGGTTTATCTGTTTTGCCCCTGTGCTTTCACAAAATCTTGGTTTATCTGTTTTGCCCCTGTGATTTCACAAAATCTTGGTTTATCTGTTTTGCACCTGTGCTTTCACAAAATCTTGGTTTATCTGTTTTGTCCCTGTGATTTCACAAAATATCGGTTTATCTGTTTTCCCCTGTGATTTCACAAAATCTTGGTTTATCTGTTTTCCCCTGTGATTTTACAAAATCTTGGTTTATCTGTTTTGCCCCTGTGATTTCACAAAATATTGGTTTATCTGTTTTGCCCCTGTGCTTTCACAAATTCTTGGTTTATCTGTTTTGCCCCTGTGATTTCACAAAATCTTGGTTTATCTGTTTTGCACCTGTGCTTTCACAAAACTTGGTTTATCTGTTTTGCCCCTGTGATTTCACAAAATATTGGTTTATCTGTTTTCCCCTGTGATTTTACAAAATCTTGGTTTATCTGTTTTGCCCCTGTGATTTCACAAAATATTGGTTTATCTGTTTTGCCCCTGTGCTTTCACAAATTCTTGGTTTATCTGTTTTGCCCCTGTGATTTCACAAAATCTTGGTTTATCTGTTTTGCACCTGTGCTTTCACAAAACTTGGTTTATCTGTTTTGCCCCTGTGATTTCACAAAATATTGGTTTATCTGTTTTCCCCTGTGATTTCACAAAATCTTGGTTTATCTGTTTTGCCTCTGTGATTTCACAAAATCTTGGTTTATCTGTTTTGCCCCTGTGATTTCACAAAATCATGGTTTATTTGTTTTGCCCCTGTGATTTCGCAAAATCTTGGTTTATCGGTTTTGCCCCTGTGATTTCACAAAATCTTGGTTTATCTGTTTTGCCCCTGTGATTTCACAAAATCTTGGTTTATGTGTTTTGCCCCTGTGATTTCACAAAATCTTGGTTTATCTGTTTTGCCCCTGTGATTTCACAAAATCTTGGTTTATCTGTTTTGCCCCTGTGATTTCACAAAATCTTGGTTTATATAGTTTGCCCCTGTGCTTTCACAAAATATTTGTTTCTCTGTTTTGCCCCTGTGATTTCACAAAATCTTGGTTTATATAGGTTTCCCCTGTGATTTCACAAAATATTGGTTTCTCTGTTTTGCCCTGTGATTCTACAAAATCTTGGTTTATCTGTTTTGCCCCTCTGATTTCACAAAATCTTGGTTTATATGTTTTGCCCCTGTGATTTCAAAAAATATTGGTTTATCTGTTTTCCCCTGAGATTTTACAAAATTTTTGTTTTATCTGTTTTCCCCAGCAATTTCACAAACTTTGTGTTTTCACCTGCGATTTCACAATTTTTTTTTTATCTTTTTTCATAAATGATTTCACAATTTATTTTTTAGTTTTTCCCCCATTTCACAAATTTTTTCTCTATATGCTTTCCATGCAATTTCGCAACATTCTTGTTTATCCGTTCTCCCAAGTGATTTCACAAAATTTTGGTTTATCAATTTTATCCAGTGATTCCACAAAATTTTTATTATCTGATTTCCCGAGTGATTTCACAAATTTTGGTTTATTCATTCTCATCAGTGATTTCACAAAATATTGGTTTATCCATTTTGCCCAGTGATTTAAAGAAAAAATCAAAATACTAGAGATTTCATAAAATATGTACTGGGTTTGAAATCACAACTGCAACGAAAATCACACACAATCCATTAGCGCGATTCATCCATCGGAGTTTATAAAACTTAGACATCATTGATTTAATTATTCGAAATCTGCAGATCAACGTATCTAAAAAAATAATCTCCACTTCACTTCTGAAACGTATTTCTAGGGAATTATATCCTCGAAAGCAATTGGGATGTTTTGTGAAGGCTCTTTATATCAGCATCAATAACCATTTCTTTTCTAAAGGAGAGAGGGGCCAAGCTAATTGGTTTCTGTAATTGGACAGCTAAAAGCTTGTTTTTCGTAGAATAAGGGGAAAGGAAATGCTGTTTCTGATACATGCCTCAGTCTTTAATTAGGTTGAGAGAGAGAGAGAGAGAGAGAGAGAGAGAGAGAGAGAGAGAGAGAGAGAGAGAGAGAGAGAGAGAGAGAGAGAGAGAGAGGGGGAGAGAGTATTTTGGATGTCTCAAAGACTTTCTAGTCCATCCGCGGACACTCCAGATGATATGTGGTAGAGATATATATTTTAAGCATTGAGAGAGCTCGTAAGGTCTTGCTTTTTCTTGAGAGAGAGAGAGAGAGAGAGAGAGAGAGAGAGAGAGAGAGAGAGTTTCAAGGATTTTGGATGTCTCAAAGACATTTTAGTCCATCCGTAGAGTCTCCATTTGCTCTTTGGTAGAGCGATTTAGTTTAAGCATTTAGGGTTCTTATGATCTTGTCCAAACTTATTCTTGAACTCGTTTACCGTGTTTCTGTTTACTACATCCGCTGAAGAGAGAGAGAGAGAGAGGGAGAGAGAGAGAGAGAGAGAGAGAGAGAGAGAGAGAGAGAGAGAGAGAGAGAGAGAGAGAGAGACTGAGTGAGTTAGTTTCAAGGATTTTGGATGTCTTAAAGAATCTTTAGCCCATCCGCAGAGGCTCCAGTTACTCTGTGGTAGAGAAATTTATTTTAAGCATTTGTAGTCTTCAGAGAGAGAGAGAGAGAGAGAGAGAGAGAGAGAGAGAGAGAGAGAGAGAGAGAGAGAGAGAGAGAGAGTGTGTTTGTGTGTCTGTGTGTGTGTCTTAAAGGCCATCCGCTTAGATTCCATTTGCTCTTTGGTAGAGAAATTTAGTTTAAGCTTTTTGAGAGTGTATGATCTTGTCTAACTTATTCTTGAACTCTTTTACCGTGTTTCTGTTTATTACATCTGCTGGAAGTCTATTCCAAGTATTTGCTATTATGTATGTAAAGAAATTGCCCCATTGAGTATCAGGCAGGGAGAGACTTATCTAATTAGTGTTTTGTGCTATAAATTGAGTTAATATACACATACATTAGGAGGAAGATGCTGAAAGTAAATATCAACTAGAGTATTGTTGTAATGGTAAATGTGAAATAAAGTATTGAAGTAATGATTTTTGGCGCTAACGGTGAAAGTATAGAAAATGTTAAGTAATCCAGTATTTGTAAATGATAATGTCTACTTGTAAAAATGAAAGGGTACCAAGGTTTGATTTACGACAGTAATGTCCTAAGGGATTGTTGAGGCAATGTTTTCACCAAAGAAAAGAAAACGTTGTGAAACGTTAAGATACATAATATGAGTGGTTCGAATATGATCATAGGGGGAAAAAATATGGATTTACTTTTGCCTCATTAGTGAAGCATTTGGTGGGATTCTTTAGTGCAAAAGTGTAGGATTAAAAATGTAATTTTAAACTATTATTATTATTATTATTATTATTATTATTATTAATAGCAAAGCTAAAACCTAGTTGAGAAAGCAAGATACTATGAGCCCAAGGGCTCCAACAAGGAAAAATAGCTCAGTGAGGAAAGGAAATAAGGAAATATACAAACGATATGAGAATTAATGAACAAGTAAAATAAAATATTTTAAAAACAATAACAACATCAAAACAAGTGATTCATATGTAAACTATAGAAAAACTTATGAAAGAACTGCAATAGACTTGTTAAAGGGCATGACAGATATATTGAAAAGAAGAGAGGCCGTGCAAGAAAAGGTTGAAGGATTAGTGAGTGTCTGAGAGTTTTAACCAATTCTGATGAGTTTCATGTTATGTAGAAATTGAAGTTTGAATATGACACTGACCTGTGTTAGATTCTGGATTTCCTAAGAAATATGGCTTGATATATATATATATATATATATATATATATATATATATATATATATATATATATATATATATACATATATATACATATATATGTATATATATATATATATATATATATATATATATATAGAGAGAGAGAGAGAGAGAGAGAGAGAGAGAGAGAGAGAGAGAGAGAGAGAGAGAGATAAATAAGGTGAAAGAGTTTGTATATTGCCATGCTCAGTAAAGCAGTAGGAGTCAGTTACACCCGTACTAAGTTGGTTTGCTGTGAGCGATCACACTTAGGTCTCCCATCATCACTAATTTGCACTGCCGGCGTGGTGATTTTCTTTCGTTATATTTATAAATTATCAAAATTTTTCGTTCAGACTCATCCATATTTCCATTGAAAACAAGACAAACATTTTGACGAGACTTAAACACTGTTTATGTATACTAACATTATTTATTAAGTTTAGTTATATTTCTAAACTTGAGGGGCACTCAGTAGAGCGCAGACTTGCTCCGCGGAACCTTATTTCTTGACCTTTTGCTCGACCTTGACCTCGACCTTGTCCTTTGACCTAAATACGTATTAATCGGTGTAGATTTTCCTACACTCAAATATGAACCAAGTTTCAAGTATCTGTGACAACGGTGTCCAAAGTCATGGTTGATTACGTGAATTGGACGTTTTGCTTGAGCGTGACCTTGAGCTTTGACCTTGACTTTCCAAAACCTAATAATTCCCTCCTTTTTTACATAACAGTTAATCCATGCAAGTTTCATCACGATTAAAATTGTGGCCAGGAAACTGTTCACAAACAAACACACAGGGTTGTGGTGGCCGATGTGGTAACATCCCTGACTGGTGTTAAGAGTCCCGCTCAAACTTGTTAGTTTCTTTGGTCGCTGCAACTTCATCATCCTTGTGAGCTAAGGATGGTGGTTTTTGGGGAGCCTTTAGGTCTATCTGCTGAGACATAAGCAGCCATTGCCTGGCCCTCCTTGGCCTTAGCTTTGTTGGATAAGGGCTTTGGTGCTGATCATATCTATAAATAGTCAGTCTCTAGGCCAGGCATTATCCTACTCGACAGGGCAATGTCAGTGTCCTTCGCCCCTGCCATTCATGATAGGCCTTTAAACCTTTAAACAAGGGGGGGAAACATAAACTCCTTCCATTTTCGTTGGCGAGTGGCAATTATCAGAAATTTTCATTCAAACTTCATCTATATTTCCATGGAAATCAAGGTAAACATTTTTAACGAATGTTGAATCAGCTTGGGTTAAACCTACGGATCCGACCAACCGTGTTTTAATTACTTTTCAACCTCGGAAATAAACCGCATTGGTTGGGCTATTCAAATGATTGCTCTTGGAAGGGGAGAGAAGTCTATAGAAATAGAATTCTATTGCTAAGGATATGCGTTCATGAGAGCCATGATTACTGGAATTGTAATTTTTATTATGTTGAGGGTAGTTTAACTTAATGAATACGTGTGCGTTTGATTCATGTTTTTCTACTCCAAATTGTTAAACTTTTGCTAAAATTTTGTATTTGAAATTATTCTACTAATCCATTCTCATATTTACCTTAGTTACCAATGTTACATATTATTATTACTAGTTTACGCGACACGTCAAAAATGATGGCTAAATATTTAGATATGCACACACAGATTCAGCCCTGCCCCCCTCCCCCTTTCCTCTCTGGGTACCCCTACTCACCAGGATATGACTCCTTCCCCCTCCCTTTTATCCGAGGGATGGAGAGAGACCGAGTATTTATAGGCCTGTGATAGGAAATGTAATATATATATATATATATATATATATATATATATATATATATATATATATATGTGTGTATATATATACAGTATATATATATATATATATATATATATATATATATAGAGAGAGAGAGAGAGGAGAGAGAGAGAGAGAGAGAGAGAGAGAAAGAGAGAGAGAGAGAGAGAGAGAGAGCGCTAGACACTTACTCTTAATTATATAGGGAGAGTATTTTTATTATTATTATTATTATTAGATTTAAAACAATAACTTCCTCAGTAGCATTAATCTTGCAGCGTTATTTTCTTTATAGCTCGAATAATCTTCTTTTCTGTGCATTACTGCATTCTATCAGTTACTGAGCAAACGCCTTTCTTCATGGTTTGGAAGCCAAAATTAGGAAGTCCAAGTTTAGTGTTTAATACAAAATTGAAAATTTAGGTAAAGGATCATCTCCCTTCCTCAGGCTGTAGGGGAATGAGGAAAAAATGCTGGCAACGTCTTTTTAAATGGCAATGCTTGCTCGTGGGTAGGGCGGCAGAATTTACATTGGCCTCCTCAGGGTCCGTTGGCGGAGCAAGGAATATCGAGCGAGGTGATAAATTCTCATTGCCAGAGACACTCCCGGGGAGTGAATGGTTCTTAGAAGAGCTGTCTCCCCGCTAATCTATAGGTGGTGAGCCGCCATCCTGTTCTGTGTCGGCTAGGCTCTGATTGGCGTAAGCGCTTCCTGGCCTGGAATCAGTTCTAGGTGAGCTGCTTGGCCACTGATCAGAGCGGTCTATGTTCGGGATGTCTCGATTGGTATTTATTCTTGAGATATGGCTCCTGCAGCTCGAGGGGAGCAAGAACCTCTCTTGAGTCGTGTTGAGGGATGGTTTTTCTCGCTGTTTGTGGAGAGCTTCAAGAATCCTAAGTGTTCTACTGTCAGGAGCATGGCCAATGATCTTAGTACTCTTGACAATCTCACGTTTACGCACTTGAAGGGCATGAGCTCTTATAGCTCCTTGCTGGACATGGCAGGACAGTCTCTTAGACAGTTGCATAGTGGTCATTCCTATGTAGCGTCCAGGGCATCCTGAAACCGGACATAGGTAGAAATAAACCACACTGGACTGCCTAAGGAAGTTCCGAGTCGGTGGAGCTGGGTTGTTCCTCATAATGAGGACCTCATCTTGGCCGTCTGGTAGTAGACTGTGAACTTGATCTTGGTATTCACATCTACATGGGAGACGTGGTTGCTGACGATGTCCCTCAATGTTTTTTCGTCTTTTTGTTACTCTCTATGCTAGTGCCCCTTGTAGAATAAGTTAATGGTGGTAGTGTTGTACTCTGGTCGCTGGTCACCCTGGTACCAAGTGTCCAATGCTAGCTTGACCTCCCGGTTTACTTGCTTATTAGAATGACCATTATTCACAAGAATCCGGGTGATGAGATAATGTTTGTCATGCATGTCAGCCCAGGAAGAGTAATGGGTGAGGGCCCTGTGGCTGTAGGCCTTGATTGTAGAGACCTTATACCTGGCAGGACATTCACTTTCCCCCTTGAGGCATAATCCAAGGTTGGTGGGCTTGGTGAAGACATATGTGCTGTAATGTGAAGAAGTTGGGGACATGAGGACATCCAAGAAGGGCAGTCGACCATCTTTGCATTGCTCCACAGTGAATCTAAGGGATCTCCACTTTAAGCGTCCTGCGTAGAGTCTCAATATTCCTGGTGGAGTGAGCCATGATGAAGGTGCCGTTGATGTACCTCACGTATACATCAGGTCGATGTATGCGTGAGAAGACCCTCTCTTCGACAACTCCCATGTAGAAATTGGTGAAGAGCGCATCAAAGGGGAGCCCATTGCCACACCATCCTTCTGTATGTGTGTAGCCCCTGTGGGTGGTGAAACGGGCCTTCCTGGTACATATTTCAAGGAGGGTGCAGAGGGCCTCCTCAGGTATGTTCAGAATTGGTGTAGAAGGGTCGCTGTATACTCTCCAAAATCAGGTAAATCGTCTCTCTAACAGAAACGTTGGTGGAGAGGGATTCTACGTCCATGGAAGTGAATGTGCTAGTGCTGGGAGAACTCTTCTGGTTACACAGGAATTTGGCGGACGAGGCGACACTAAACTTATTCAGTACATTTGCCAGGTGGTAAGTGGGCGTGGGCACTGGCTAATGATAAGCCTGAGTGGCTTGCCACTCTTATGAGTCTTGACGTTGCTATACTATTAACCAGGGCCCAAAGCTCCGGTGATGGTCTGGAGGTGGACGGCGTTAATGGTAGCATTGATAGTCTCAATCGACCTGTTAGCTTCCATTTTTATCTCTTCTATGAGGTTGTGGGTGAGTTTTCAAATTTTGAAGTGTGTGCTAATATCAAGTCGAGCTTACGGTGGTACTCTTCTGTCTCGATCAAGACAAAAGCATCAGTCTCCTCCACTCTTCGAACAGTCACTTGGGCTTCTTTCTTCAGTTTCTGGCCGAAGTCCATACCAAACGTGGACATTACACCAGTGGTATCGTCTCTAGTGACATGAGTGATCTATATATATGTATATATATATATATATATATATATATATAATATATATATACATATATATATATATATATATATATATATATATATATGTATGTATGTATTTGTGTATATATACATATATATATATATATATATATATATATATTTATATTTATATGTAATAGTATATATATGTGTGTGTGTATGTTTGTTTGTAAAATAAAAACAGGGAAAATTAAGAAAGAAAGTAAAAAGAGTAGGACTAATCTGAAAACAAAATAGAAATAAGTAGGACCAAAAAAAATTAAAAAAGTAAAAATATTAGTAGAACTAAGAAATATCTAAAAAGATAAAGTAATCTACCTCGAAATAGTCTTGTGACATGACCGAGGGATCTGGTAAGAAAAAATGATTAGAGATAGCAATTATGGAAGGTCCCTACGCAATAGCCCCGGCACACTGATTGCTTCTTAATTACTGTCGAGTCATCCATCAAATTTCGAAGAGAGATAAGTGGGCGGTGGGGGAAGATTGATGAATGGAAAAGAGGATGGAAGTAGATGGTGAGATGAGTTGATGTCATCGGATGAGGAGATGAAGGTAGAGAAAGGAGGGAAGCCTCAATTTAGTTTTATTTATTTCCTTATATCCTTTCCTCACTGGGTTATTAATACTTATTGGAGCCCTTCGGGCTTATAGCATCCTGCTTTTCCATCTAGGGTTGTAGCTTGGCTAACAATGACAATAATGGTAATTAATGATAAAATATTGTGTGGAGAAGTAACATATCTCTTAAAGGATTAAAATGGACGACAACTTTTTTTTTTATATTCAAATAGAAATTTCGAATTTTTTAAACCAGTTAACATATCACATATGAAAATATAGAAACTTAACTGTAGAAGGGTTATTTAACTGTTGCCTAATGTTCATGAAATTACTGAGACTGAACTGTATAAGGGGGATTTAACTGTTACCAATTTTTCGTAAAATATAGAGTCTTCGTGGAAATGGGATTTAACAATTACATGCTACTCATGAAAATCAGTCTGAACTGAGGAAGAGGAATTTAAGTGTTGCATATTACTCATGAAATACTGAGACTGCAGTGTGGAAAATGGATTTAACTGTTACATATGATTTATGAAAATATAGAGACTGAACTGTAGAAGGGGAATTTAGCTGATACATATTCATGAAATACAGAAACTGAACTGTATACAAGGGGATTTAAGTGTTACATTTTGCTTATGAATTACAGTGACTGAATTGAGGAAGGGGAATTTAACTGATACATATGTATTCATGAAATACAGAGACTGAACTGTAGAAGGGGGAATTAACTGTTACGTATTATTACGAAATACAGAGACTGAACTGTAAAAGGGGAATTCAACTGTTACATATTTCTCATGAAATACAAGACTGAACTGTAGAAGGGGGATTTAACTGTTACGTATATCTCATGAAATACAAAGACTGAACTGTAGAGTTGGGATTTAAGTGTTACATATTACTCATGAAATACAGACTGAACTATAGAAAGTGGATTCAACTGTTACATATTATTTATGAAATACAGAGACTGAACTATAGATATGGCTTTTTAACTTAATGATTAAATGTTATCTAAGACAAACGTTGATATGACCAGCAAATTATTTACCTTGATGGCCTATGAAATATTAGCCAATTGTGTTTACGGATTTACCGGCGAACAATTAGATAAAGTGCCTAGTCTAGATATATCACAATGTATTACAGGTGAATGAGCAATATTGATTAAAAGCTCGCTCGGAGAGAAATACATTAATAAAGCCATTGGTTTCTTTCGTCTAGGCTCAAATGATTCCTAAAAGGAAATATGTTGGTACCATTTGATTTTTATCTAGGGTAAAATAAAGAATAAAAAAAAGAGGTTGTACTGACCACATGCTTTTCATGTTTCATTTAATATTTCACATTCTATAGTTTTAACATTGGAAGTTAATTTGCCGATCATATGCTATTCCTGTTTCATTTATTTATTTAACATGCTATAGTTTAACATTGGAAGTTGAAAGGTTATTTAAATTTGCCGTATGTAATACAGTTACAGATATTGGATTAAAGGTACTAGCTTTCTGGCTAGTACAGTAGTAACATGTTCGCCTAGCATTCGCATGGCAGCAGATCGATCCCAGCCGGGGATCGTGAGTTTAAGCTTTTTACTAGGGATGATACTGCTATTGTTTTGGAACCACAGTTGAGGCTGAGGTTGCCCGGCTGACGTTCTGGTGAGTATCTATTCTGATGAAACTGGAATTAATTAAACCAGGCGTTTCTACCTTATACCTTAATTAATCAGAGAAGATAACGAGTCTAAAACCAGATGACACGTAATGAAGAGCGTAAGATTCTTCATGAAATTACAGTATATTTCAGACTAAAATCACGAAAACTAATGGAACTAATTTTCCATATAAAAATCGCCAATTTTTGTGA
>NC_090725.1:114255380-114275380 GCF_036898095.1 Palaemon carinicauda | reverse complement strand
TCCTAGTTGGGAAAGCAGGATGCTATAAATCTGAGGGCTCCAATGGGTAAAGAAATAGCCCATTGTGGGAAGGAAGCAAGGAAATGAATAGACTACATGAGAATTAAGGAACAATTAAATAAAATTTTCTGAGAACAGTAACATAAGGTATTAGTAGTTCCCCTACATTCTTTATTTTCTCGTGACTTGTTCTTTTTTTTTCTTCCAAGTTGTCCTTCCATGTAAGGACATTATACACGTTTAATTTTTCCTACACGTTTAGCTGCTGAGCTATCAGCAGCCATTGCCTAGCCCTCCCTGGTCCTAGTTTGGGTGGAGAGAGAGCTTGGTTGCTGATCATATGGTTATACATTGTCAGAGTCTTCAGCATTGCCACTTTTTCTTTTTTCTGCCAATCTTTCTTCTTGGATTTATTTAAAGATAAATTAAGAAAATATATTTCTTATTTCAATGATGATTTGATATATTTCATTAGTGATAATGCCCAAGAGACTGACTATATACACATACGATCACTGGCAAAGCCCCCTCTCTACCCAAGCTAGAACCAGGGATGGCCAGACAATGGCTGCTTTTGACTCAGCAGGTAGACATAAAAGGAAAAAGGAAATTGTTTGATATGAATAAAAAGCTTTCATTGTGAATTTATAGAACAATAAAAAAACATATTTCTCATTGATATATTTCATTATTTGTTATTAACTTTGAAGGGGCGGCATACCAGTCCCAGAGTTTTTTTATTCAGTAATTATTCGCCTGAACATTTTATATTGATTTCAGTTATTGCAATCTAAATTGAATTGCAATATCGAGGAACGCATCAGCCACTCTCATTTTATCTCCCTGAGTTAACAGCGAGCGGATGGATTGCGACAAAAATATGATGAAATAAAAATCTTCTCTTTTCAGTGGTAGCCTCTTCTACTGTTTCAATGCGAGGCAATTCAATGCAATGATCGTGGACATTATTACATTTCCAGACGTTTTCAGGTTTTATACAATTGGAATGTTTATATGAATACTCGTTAGATTTTGTTGTTTTAATTTTCCCCTTATTGCCTTCTTCTTGCGCATTGTTATCCTTACATTAAGGGGTCGGTTGCCGGATGCGCCCTTTCCAATGCCTTCGATGGAAGGTATCCTCTTCTACTAAACCTCTTCTCTCCATATCATCCTTTACCTTATCTTCTTCTTACACACCATTATCCCTACATTAAGGGGTCGGTTGCATGATGCACCCTGTCCAATACCTTCGATTGAAGGTATCCTCTTCCATTAAACCTCTTCTCTCCATATCATCCTTCACGTTATCTCGCCATCTAATTTTCTGCCTCCCTCTTGATCTTCTACCCCTTACAGGTTCCTCCCAAGCCCTCCTCACTCCCTTCCCACTATCCATCCTCAACACATGCCCATACCATCTCAGTCGTGGCACTCTTATCATCTCAGTAATCTATACTACACCTGCCATTCTTCTTATTCCATATTTTTTCAATCTTTCAAAGAGTTCAGATTTATGGGTATCCTACCACTTATATTCCAGGGTTTTACCAGAACCTCTTGTTGCTAACTTGCGGAAAATAACAGATAACTTTGGAGCTAAGAAATCTGCTATAAAAAAACAAAGGAAAAATACCATTTTGATCTACACCTCCATAAGCATCAAGATCAATCAAGAAACCTTTAATACCATGAGATCGAAAGGCTAAAGTAGTTATTTTAGCCTCAGGAAAACAGGAATGAGGAAGATCAAGTTTCTCATTACTCTGCTCACTGTCAAACACATCAGTCAAGAGGGTTGCATATTTCTTTGGACAGTGAGTGACAGAGCCATCTGGTTTGAGTAATGGAGCAAATGTTTCTGCTATACCAGAGAATGCAGATTTATGAGGAGCCCAACACTTATGCTCCTGGGTTGTACCTAAAAGGGTTTCTTTTATGGTCAAATTGTATGTCTTTTCAATTGAAGCATAAACTCTCTGAGCAACTGTTCTTAGTTGAGTATAGATACTCGAAGTCAAATCTGATCCGTTGCTTTTGTGTAGATGATAGGCCTCCTGCTTCTTCAAATAAGCGCATCCCTAATCATCAGTGAAGCAGGGGTTGTCTTATGATAATTGGCAGAGATTAATTAAGTATTATCTTTTCAGTAAGCAACTAAAATACCATGCAATTAGACACACAAGATAAAAAAAAATATTAACAATTTGCAATGGTACACACAACAATGTATATAAAATCTAATAAACGAAAGTTGAAGCTGTCAAAAGGCTATTACATGCCTTGCATAGTAGAATAATTTTACTATTATGCAAAGACCCTTCATAGCTTATTCATTTAGTGAATTTTGTTCAATAATGTGACTTAACAAGCTATCCCATTAAAAATCAGAGCAAAACTTAGAATATACGAAACAGGCTTAGACAAATGTTTGAACATTGGGCACACAGGTCATTATGTTATATGAAAATAGACTCGCGTGATGAACACTATTATTATTTTTACCTCCGCCAACGAAGTTGGAAGGAGGTTATGCTTTATCCCCTGTCTATGTGTTTGTTTGTGTCTGTGTGTTTGTTTGTGAACAGCTTCCCGGCCACAATTTTAATCGTAGAAAAATTAAACTTGCTGGGATTAACTGTCATGTAAAAAACTGGGTATTATTAAATTATGATCAAAGGATAAGGTCATGGTTAAATAAAATGTCCAATTCACGTAATCAGCCGTAAGTTTGGACATCTTTGTCACAGAGACTTAAAACTTGGTTCATATTTGAGTGTATAAAAATCTACGCTAATGAATACATGGTAAGGTCGAAGGTCAAGTTCGAGACCAAGGTCAAGGTCATGCAAAAAGTCAAATTCCGGTCATCAACCATAGGGCCAGAATTTTAATCATAAAGTAATGTAAAGTTATGCAAAGAGCTGTAAATTATTAAATTTTGGAAGGTCAAAGGTCAAGGTTATGGACGAGAAAAACGTCCATATCACGTAAGCAACCTTAGGTTTGGGAGGTCAAACCCCAGCTAAGCTCTATAGTTTCCAGTCCCTTATAGTTCTACCTGCTAATTCATCAGCAGCCATTGCCCGCCCTCCCTGGTCCTATCTTGGGTGGAGAGGGGGTTTAGAGGACTGATCATATGTTTATATAGTCGGTCTCTAGGACATAATCCTGGTTATTGACTCGCTCAGCATTCCACCTGGTGTAAGTTTCGTATAGAGATTTGCTTCTTGACAATCAACTTCTGATAACAATTAGGAGGACTTTGGCATACCCAAAGTCCTATCAAGATCATATTTTAAAATTGCTGTAAATCGATAATAAAATAGAGGGGTACTTAGTAGAGCGCTGACCTCCTCCACGGCAGCTTATTTCTCGACCTTTTGCTCGACCTTGACCTTGACCATTAATCTTAACATGTATTAATTGGCGTGGATTTTCATACCATCAAATATAAATCAAGTTTGAAGTCTCTGTGAAAACGATGTCCAAACTTATGGCTGATTACGTTAATTGGACATTTTGCGTGACCGTGATCTTGACATTTGACCTTGACCCTCTAAGATTTAATAATTTTCAGCTTTTTACATAACAGTTAATCCTTGCAAGTTTCATTAATGTACGGTTGAAATTGTGTCTAGGAAGCGTTTCACAAACAAACACACAAACAGGTGCAAAAACATAACCTCCTTCCAACTTCGTTGACGTACGTAATCAACATTAGTTTACCAGAGAACTTCATCAATTAAGCCAGGTCAACACTCCATTGTCGCAATCCAGAAATAAAGCGTTTGATATCTATAAACTGGATGGCGAAACCTTGACTAGAGTTAGCTTTGAATCTGTACCAAGTCGTTTAATGTTAGATGATGAAAGCAATTGATTGTCGAGATCAAAGACGTTAACTCCTTTTATCTGCTCCTTATAAATAGAATCATGCAACTGCAAACAATTATGATGCTTTACTCTTTCACCATTTTTGTTTTCACGGGAAATAAGCCTTTCCTCTTTTTTAACATCCTGCTTAGAGACAAAAATGTATTCCAGTATTTTTCAGATACAAAATATTTCAATCACATCAATGATTAGGATTTCATTTACGAATGTGACCCATAGACTTTAACAATAAAATCATTAAGGCAGGAGTATGCGCAAACCAAGAAATGTGGGAAAGAGGGTTTTACTGTATATATATATATATATATATATATATATATATATATATATGTGTGTGTGTGTGTGTGTGTGTGTGTGTGTGTGTGTGTGTGTGTGTGTGTGTGCGCGCGCGCGTGTAGAAATCACGGAAGCTGACACGTGATGAATATGAAATGTATTATAGCCACGGAAGGAAAAATTAAGACTTAATTGGAGTTGGTACTTTCGTCCATTAGGGACATTTCAAGACTTTTCATATTTCCTTCCGTGGTTATAATACAATATATATATATATATATATATATATATATATATATATATATATATATATATATATACATATATATATATATTTAAATTTATACACCCATACATATGTATATATACTGTATATGCATATATATAAATATAAGTATCCATACAAATATAAATGTCCACCTATATTAATGTACATATTTACATATCGTTCCGTGTTTGAATAATATTATTTATGGTTTTTCACCTGTGTCGGAATAGGTTAGTGTTAGAAATTGATTCATCCATTTCAAATGATGCTATAATTTATCAATTCATTTATTAAAATAGGAAATCAATTAGATAAAAACGTTATAGAAACTAATCTTACCTAACAAAGCGTTGGAGGTAATTACACAATTGTAATGAAGACCGTATTCATTAGGTCTGGTAACTTGGGATGTTTATTTAAAAAGAAGGAAATATTTCTAAAGGATATACAGTAGGCAAGAGACATTGGCCAAAGTATGTAGGTAAAGGGACTAAGTCACTGAATTACAAGTACTTATAAGGTCTATAAGTTGATTATGAATGGGAAAGGCAAGGGACAGTAACAATTTCCTAAATACTAACCAGATATACTAAGTCATCCTCTACACCCAAGCTAGGACCAGAGAGGGCCAGGCAATGTCTGCTGATGACTCAGTAGACAGACCTATAGGTTCCCCCAAACCCCACATCCTTAGCTCAAAATTATCGTGAAGTTGCAAGCCTTATTATTATTATTATTATTATTATTATTATTATTATTATTATTATTATTATTATTATTTGCTAAGCTACAACCCTAGTTTAAAAAGCAGGGTACAACAGGGAAAATAGCTCTGTGGTGAAAGGAAATAAGGAAATGAATAAACTAGAAGAGAAGTAATAACAATCAAGATATAATATTTTAAGATCATTAACAACATTAAATTCGATATCTTATATATAAACTATTAAAACTTCATAAAGACAAGAGAAAGAGAAATTAAATAGAATAGTGTGCTCGAGTGTACCATCAAGCAAAATAACTCTAACTCAAGATAAGGAAAGACCATGGTACAGAGGCTAAGGCACTACCCAAGACTAGAGAACAGTGGTTTGATTTTGGAGTGTCTTTCTCCTAAAATATCTGCGTACCATAGCTAAAGAGTCTCTTCTACCCTTACCAATAGGAAAGTAGCCATTATACAATTACATTGCAATAGTTAACCTCTTGAGTGAAGAAGAATTGTTTGGTAATCTCAGTGTTGTCAGGTGTATGAGGACAGAGGGTAATATGTAAAGAATAGTCCAGACTATAGGGAGACAATCCCAAGCTTATGAAAGTAGCAAGTCCTTAATAAGAACTATTGCTTGAGTTATTTTCCATTGAAAATTGCACCAATGAGTAAAAACGAATTCACAAAGAAAGAAAAGACGTTCGTATATAATGAAGGATCATAAATATGCAAAGAAATTGAACACTTTGATATGAGAAAGAAAGTCGTTTTACCAGTCCAATAACTCAGAGCCAATGAAGTCCTCACGAGATTTCCTCCAACTGTTCCATTGTTTGTGATTGCATTTTCTGACACGAAAGAATTGAGGAGTAAAATCAGCTCTGATCAGAATATTCTTTGCATCGTATGTTTGCAAGAGAAGGACGTAGAAAATATTTAGAACTAGAGGAGCACTCAGTAGACTGGCAGCTTATTTCTCTGACCTTTTGCTCGACCTTGACCTTGACCTTTGACCTTAACATGTATTAATTGGCGTGGATTTTCATACTCTCAAATATGAACCAAGTTTGAAATCTCTGTGACAACCATGTCCAAATTTTTGGTTGATTACGTGAAATGGACATTTTGCTTGTCCATGACCTTGACATTTGACGTTGACCTTCCATAATTTAATCATTTCCAGCTTTTTACATATCAGTTAATCCCTACAGGTTTCTATACTCTACGATTAAAATTGTGGCCAGGAAGCTGTTCGTAAACAAGCACATACAAAACAAACACAAAAACAAGTGGTAAAACTTAACCTCCTTCCAACTTCGCATCATATATTTTTTACGTTTATTTAGAAAACATTTAGAATAAGAAGAAAGAGCAATCAGTTTCAGACATGTTTTACAGTTTGTATATGAAATATTTGTTTTGATGATACTGTTTTTTAAATAGTTTATTTCAATTGTTCGTTATTTCTCATATCGTTTATATATTTCCTTATTTCCTCAATGGGCAGTTTTTCCCTGTTGAAACCCTTGCGCTTATAACATCCTGCTAGTAGTAGTAGTAGTAGTAGTAGTAGTAGTAGTAGTAGTAGTAGTAGTAATAATGATAATAATAATAATAAAAATAGTAGTAGTAGTAGTAGTAGTAGTAGTAGTAGTAGTAGTAGTAGTAGTAGTAATAATAATAATTAATAATGAAGATTGTCAACATTCTATTCAAGTCCACGGACCAAGCTTTCCCTTTTTCATATGTTGAACGAGAATTAATCTACTTTGTTTACTCTGTGATAAAAATCCTCACCATTAAAATCTAATTACTTATAAGTTATGCTAAGTTATCCCCTTGCTGACATATCCTGAAATTTTCATCAAAACTCTTCCGTACCCCGTTTGAGTTATACTGTTGACAAACAAACTAACTAACTAACAGAGGATAAAATATATCCTCCTCGCCGAAGGTAAACATCTTGGCCTTAAATTTCTGACTTTTGGAGACTTTTGGACAGAACAGCAGATGACCCCAAGACAAAAGAATTGAAACCCATGACGGATGCTAGTAATAAATCTTGGGGAGATGTTCTCGAAAGATGAATGATGAAAAATAAAGTATATGAAAACGGACGAATAATTTTTTTTCATTATAGAAGACTTTAAAATTCTCGGCACGTTTTCTTTGTGTTTCCATTGATAACCTCTTCCAAGTAATTTACGAAACAGAAAATTTTTGCTTGATAATATCACAAGAGTTAGTTCTGTTGTATACCAGTGAATATTGTCCATAATTTTATTATTATTATTATTATTATTATTATTATTATTATTATTATTATTATTATTATTATTATTGATATTATTATTATTATTAATACTGTTATTATTATTGTTATAATTATTATTATTATTATATTACTATTATTATTATTATTATTATTATTATTATTACTATTATTCTTATTGTTATTATTATTATTATTATTATTATAATAATGATAATTATTATTATTATTATTATTATCATTATTATTACTATTATTATTACTATTAATTTTTTTGTTATTATTATTATTATTATTATTATTATTATTATTATTATTATTATTACTATTAATATTGCTATTATTATTATTATTATTATTATTATTATTATTATTATTATTATTATGATTGTAATAATGATAATTATTATTATTATTATCATTATTATTATTATTATTATTATTATTATTATTAATATTATTGCTATTATTATTACTGTTAATATTATTATTATTATTATTATTATTATTATTATTATCATTATTATTTTTGTACCCTACATTATCATTATCCTATACGGGTTGGTGACATTAATATCACTCCTTAACGTCAATATTTACATTTTTAAAACGGTAAATGTCTGGCAACATTTCTTCCAGGATTATTACCGTTTTTACCGTATATTTTAAATAATGTAGGATTTACCAGCTGGCAATTCAGATCAAAATTTCGGGCATTGTATCAGCTAAAACGAACGCCTGGGTAACTCATTTTACTTTAATGACTTCACAGAGGATAAGCTGATTTTGCCATAGCCAACTCGGTTAGGATAAGCGCATCTATTTTGCACACAAGCGCCTGGGGGAAAAAATGACTGGAAAAGGACGATGATTATCTGAAATTCCTTTGTCAAAAAATAGCAAAAAATCTTTTTGGGGAAGGGTTTTTTTTTTTTTACTTTTTTCTGAAAAGCGTTATACTTTACCTTAACATTGATTTTAGTTAAATGGATAATTGTTGCTTGGTAAACGCTGTCCAACAATGTTATATATATATATATATATATATATATATATATATATATATATATATATATATATATATATATATATATAGATGTATATATGTATATATATATATGTATTTATATATACATATATATATACATATATATGTATATATATATATATATATATATATATATATATATATATATTTATATATACATATACTCTAATGTATATATACATATTTCCGGTCACGCCTAGCCCTCCCAGTCCCCTGGGTAGGGGGAGAGGGACTAGTCATGCCCTGGTGAGAGGAGCGTGCGTGTGTATGCATATCTAATTAAATATTTAGTCTTCATTTTTGACCGGTCGTCTGCACTACTATGAGATTCAGGGCCTCTGTAACACGGTTTTTTGGACTTTGCTCCTTATCAAAGCATCAGATGTTGCTGAAAGTTCACATATGTATATTTTACAACCACACACAAATTTTGTCAGCATTATCAATAACCTAAACCCGATAGTTTTAATTTTTATAGAGTAAAAATGATCTA
Organism: Palaemon carinicauda; assembly: GCF_036898095.1. Taxonomy (NCBI): domain Eukaryota; kingdom Metazoa; phylum Arthropoda; class Malacostraca; order Decapoda; family Palaemonidae; genus Palaemon; species Palaemon carinicauda. The sequence continues at coordinate 114,266,414 of NC_090725.1, read as the reverse complement.
GCCGACGCCATGGCCAGTGATAACGAGCCAAGAGTCGAAAACATTCATTACATAAGCAATGTAAACACTTTTTGACAAAATTTTGCCCCGCCCATCCACCAGACACCCATTCACCTTGTTCCATCGGCTCTGAAACCCATAACAGTCAAGAATGGCTAACAGGATTTGGAATTGCCCCCGTGGTTGCAAAACTGCATTTGTCTTACGACTTGCAACTTTATACAGTCAAGAGAAAGCCCGTGGCCATATTTACTATAGCCTGAATAGGTAATTATTCAGTTTCTAGTTTAAATCCAATGTTTATGGTCTGATTTGTATTTAGCGTAACATGATTATAATACTTGTAATGTCATTCAGGCTTTTGAACATTTCCATTAACTATTCACTATGCCACCAAGAGAGAGAGAAAGAGAGAGATTGTATGTAAACAGTCTTTATATAACTATTTTTGTTAAAATAAGAATTTTGTGCTAAACTCTCCATCAGACCAACGGATCATCCGATATAATTTTTTTTTTCTTCTTCTTAGGCCGTACGACCGTGTTGGCTATGTTTTGGCCATGACTGCATTTTGTAAATAAATCAGGAATAGTTTTAGGAGTTTTATTTGTACATATAATGGGAATTTATGGAAGAAAAGTGAACATAATTCATTTATCCTTTAAAATAATTACTACATGTAGCAAAACAAATAATAGTAAAGATGAAAATGCAATGAAGGAATGATACCATTCTTTATCTTTAGCTTCAACATCGGCAATAACATACCCAGTTGCCATAATTTGTCAGCTTAACGAAATAACTTATCATCTAATGTTAAACTTAATGTCTGAGGAGGCCATGGCTTATTGCACAGTGAAAAAAACATGACAAAGACTTTATGAATGGCGGAACGATACATAAATGTGGGTGGGGTATCTGTGCTAGCGTAGTAATACTACTGTAGCAGTAGTGCCGCAACAGTAGTATACATGAATTAAACGTTTACGCCAACTGCTGGGATCCTTGAGGATCATTTAGCACTTCTTAAAACTACTCGAGAAATGAGTTTTTATAGTCAGAATTTAAATTTTCTGATCCAACAATGCCCATGATAGCCTTCAGTGTTATCCTAAATTATAACCAGGCCAAAGTGGGTGGAGCCTCATTGTGTCATCATTCTGACGATAATTATTGGTGAAGGTTTAAAGACAAAATACGGTACCGGCTATTTTTTTTTCCAGTAAATAGGTAGGTAGATAGACAATAAATAAAAATTGCTTGACATTGGATATAGCAGTTATCAAATCAAGCTTGTCTACTACGTTTTTGAAAATTACCAACTATACCCTACACCTTGTCAATCTGATTGTGACCTATAAAGTAGACTGTAATTTCTTAGGAAACTTATTTTGGGAGTTAGACTAATAATCGAGGTGTTTTTGTATTTATTAACATATTTTGTTGGTTTGTTCATTATGATAATTATTATTGGAGAGGTTTCAGAGTTCATAAAGGTGTACTGCTTTGCTTTTATTTAAACGTTTGTGTCATTGTTGGCAGAGGTATAGCCTTCGTTACGTATGGCCAATCATCGATCGAGAAAAAGGGAAGAAATGCCGTCATAAGTTACGTAACGAGTGCGTTCGAAACCTTTTCTCTGAGTAAGTTGGCCCGTCTTCAAAAAACGTCACTTTTACATTATAAGTACCAAATTTATTCAACCTACGTAATGCAGAATATAGTCAAAATTTATGTGTAGATATAATGTGCATTCTGAAGAAGCGTTATATTTATGAAATTCATAGATAAAGAATTATTGAGAAAAAACCGTGTTACAAAGGCCCTGAATCTCATAGTAGTGTGTGTGTATATATATATATATATATATATATATATATATATATATATATATATATATATATATATACATATATATATTATATATATATTTATAGATATACACATATGTATGTGTATACATATATACATATGTATATGTGTATACATATGAAACAGACCTACCTCAAAGCATACGCCAGCAATAGGAAGCAAAGCTCCTGACGGCGGGCTTACTTCAGGAGAATCATCCCTAATGAAAGGTAAAATGGGATACCCAATGCTTCACTAACCACCTGCTAATTACCGCCCTTTGAAGCTGAACTCGTATTAAGCTAGGATTAAAATTAGGGTTGCTGGGGTGAACGCATCGCACACAGCCAGGAGGAATGATATAAGCATGGCTAGAATTTAAGAAAAGATATTATATTTATATATATATATATATATATATATATATATATACATATATATATATATATATATATATATATGTGTGTGTGTGTGTGTGTGTGTGTGTGTGTGTATATATCAAATAAGCCATATATATTAATATATTAAAGTCTGGATTCTCTTAACGACCTTGGGATCAGAGCCCCAGGCGAAATCACTCAAAGACTCTAGTATCTGACTTGCCGGGTTTCGAACCCTGGTCCAGGATACTTGTATGACATTGACCATACCTGGACCAGGATTTGATTCCCGTCCGGTAGGATGCTATTTTCTTTGAGTGATTTCCCCTGGAGACGCTGATCCCGAGGTCGTTAAGAGAATCCAGACTTTAATGTATCAATATATATGACATTTGAAATATGAAAGACACGTTTAAATATGCAAAATTTATCATATGTATATATATACATATATATATATACATATATATATATATATATATATATATATATATATATATATATATATATATATATATATATATATTCATCAGCCGTTACTATTACGCTGTAGATCAAAGTCCTCAGAAATGTCCTTCCACTTGTGTCTCTTTATTGTTTTTACTATGCTAGTCCACATCCGCAAGCTTTTTTAGTTAAAAGTATGTATGTATGTATACATATCTGTACTATAAAAAAGGAATTATTTGTCCGTCCACCACAAGAATCCTCGAAACTTTTAGCTATATGACATTTTTAAATATTCTCTCTGCTATTTTTAGAACAAACTGCTATTCTCAATTTCAACTTTTACCATTATTATAAATTGAATACTACTCAATCAATAAATGCTGAAGCTACAAGCTATCTGATGGAATTTTTTAATTTGCTCAATTCCAGTGGGATTCTTTCGCATAAATTAGTGCTAAAAGTTAGGTCTCCAATTATGTTGCTATGCAATTTGGACCCAAAAAACCTATGCAATGGGTCCAGACGTCGGGAGGTGTAAAAGGTTTTATTCATAATAGAAGATTTTTGATGGCCAATCAACATCAACTTCTCCATCGATAACGGAAAGGAGAAATCTGAAGTTGTATAATATTGAGGTTCAGCCAGGGGAGGTTATATCTCTATATAAGTCTCTTTTTATAGTTTATTTAATTATGTAAGATGTGTTTGAATGTTGTTACTGTTCTTAAGATATTTTATTACAATCATTCGTTACTTCTCTTGTAGTTTATTTATTTCCTTATTTCCTCTCCTCACGTAACTATTTTTCCCCGGTTTCAGCCCTTGGGCTTATAGCATGCTGCTTTTCCATCTGGGGCTGTAGCTTAGCTAATAATAATAATAATGACAACAACAACAACAATAACAATAATAATAATAATAATGATAATAATAATAAATTTCCCCACATAAAATAAAGAGCAAGTGTCTGGTATGCATATATATATATATATATATATATATATATATATATATATATATATATATACAGCACACAGTATATCCAGTCACGCTAAACTCTCACCATCCGTTGGTTAGGGAAGAGGGAGTATTCATACCCTGGTGAGAATGGGAGTGCATGTGCGTGTGTGTGCATATCTACCTAAGCCGTCATTGTTGACGGGTCTCGTACACTAGAAATAATCGAAAAAAATTAATAATGATAAAAGAATCCGTTATCATCATCATCATGGTTATGATAAAGAACACAAAAACCCAATTTCTTCTTTCCCCCATCAATCCATCTTCTCCGCAACTCTCATCTATCTTCAATCGAGCCGTCAGCGCAAGTTTTCATTGGCTCTGTCTTTCATCCGTCCGGAAATTCCGTTAACTTATGCAACGAGAAAAGAAATATGGCCAAGTTTGCCATTGTCTCTTCTGAAGACTTACTTTTTATTTAGTTTTATACGACAGAACGGGAGGAAATTCATGCAGTCTGTTTATCTATCATACTGTCAAATCGTCTCTCTCTCTCTCTCTCTCTCTCTCTCTCTCTCTCTCTCTCTCTCTCTCTCTCTCTCTTCATAACAATTAATTCTATTCATCCTGCTTGTCTCCTTTGAAGCCTTATTCTTTTGTTTTCGTTTTATACGACATAACTGAAGGAAATTCATGCAGTCTCTCTCTCTCTCTCTCTCTCTCTCTCTCTCTCTCTCTCTCTCTCTCTCTCTCTCTCTCTCTCTCTATTCATAACAATTAATTATATTAACCTACTCTCAATTGTTTTCAGCACCGGGATATACACAATATCTTTAGTCTCTTGTTGATCAACGGAAGCATTCATCAATCAAATCCAAGCAAAGTCAGTCGCTAAGACGAATTCAGTCGCTATGAGAGGAATTTTAGGATTTAGGACGTGTTCACCCTTAATTGGTACAGTTAAACTGGCTCCTAAGGTTAAAAGGTGTAAAGGACGCTCATGAATGGCACAGGCAAGGGACTGTGACATTGCCCTAGCAACTACAGTGCTGTAGTGTATTGTATTACCCTGTGGTAGGAGCATAAGAAAACTACCACCATAGGTCATGCGTGTCGTAGAAAACGACTAAAGGGACCGCTGCTGCCTTGTACTGTTGCCTTTTAGAAAAGGCTAAGCCAAGTGCCAGTAACCATGAAAACTGCTTCCTCACAGTTTTAGTGTTTAGTCAAAGGTTAGGGCCACCGCCAATAACTATGGTTTATGACTGCAAGATCATGCGATTGTAATAATCCTCTAGCAAATTATAAACTATGCCTGATGCTCTTAGAAGGCGCATCAGGCAACCGACCCCTTAATGCAGAGATAATGGTGTAGAAGAAGAAGAGTGCAGGATATTGTTTTATCAGTAGTGGTAATGGAAATAGTTATTGTTTTATTATTTTAGAAATTATTATATAAATTCTATATGACAATATGATCTGATCCTAAATGTTAAAACCAGCTTTTTTGAAATTTCAAACTCATACGTTAAAACAGCGAGTAAATAAGACAAGCGGGAACATTCTGATCAAATTCTCCTTTTTCTCTTTCAGTCTTTGCAAAACTTCTCTAATCAATCAAAGGATTGTCAACTTTTTTTTATTATTATTATTATTAAACCATCTTTTCCCCTGATGGCTTTCTCTACACTTTTTCAGATTTTCGGGTTTCGTCGGATAGAAAATTTCATGGGCAAACGGAACACTTTTCTATTATTATTATTATTATTACTAGCCAAGCTACAACCCTAGGTGGAAAAGGAAGATGCTATAAGCCCAAGGGCTCCAATAGGGAAAAATAGCCCAGTGAGGAAAGGAAATAAGGAAATAAATAAATAATGAGAATAAATTAACAGTATATCATTTTAAAAACAGTAACAGCGTCAAAACAGATATGTCCTATAAAAACTATTAACAACGTCAAAAACAGATATGTCATATATATACTATAAAAAGACTCATGTCAGCCTGGTCAACATAAAAACATTTGCTCCAACTTTGAACTTTTGAAGTTCTACTGATTCAACTACCCGATTAGGAAGATCATTCCACAACTTGGTAACAGCTGGAGTAAAACTTCTAAATCTGATTTGTTTTTCTTTGCAATAGTAATGTGTGTGGGATCAGGTGCATACAAATTAACTGACACAGGCTTCCCTTTGTATTAATGAAATAGCCTCGTTAATCTGTATTAAGTTAGCTTCAGATATTTTAGCCGTGTATGAAAGGTTTATTATCAAATTAATTTAGAAAATGCTTTGGAAAGAAATACAGTTTGACATAAATGGTATTTGATACGTAACGAGTAACATGGTATTCCCAAAGACTTTATACTTGTCAAAAGCTGATCCAAATCCTCTCTCTCTCTCTCTCTCTCTCTCTCTCTCTCTCTCTCTCTCTCTCTCTCTCTCTCTCTCTCTCTCTCTCTCTCTCACTCAAGATCAGTGTCAGTCGAAGCATATGTTAAAAGTGGACACTGGGCGTACGAATTTTCAGTAACTTTAAATTTCTACAAATTTCACACAGACGAGAAATTGTGTCAATATTCCAGCCATTGCCAGAGCAGCTGTGAATTTCGGGTTGCGCCGTCTGTCCCGAGCTGTTCTTCGTTAATTAATTAACGCCAATCATGTAGAGAGATCGACTTTAATTAGGTGATTATATTTCAGTTAATACCTGCATGAAATTTCCTCTTCTCTCACGAATAATGGCATTTCCTTCCTCGAGAGCAGTGACTCACACATGCCGGCATTCGAATATTGCTACGAGACAAAGAGATCCTTCCCTCCCTCTTCCAGGGAGCTCCACTCTCTTCCAGGGAGCTTCACCCCCTTCCAGGGAGTTTCACCTCCTCCCAGGGAGATCCAAACCCCTTCCTGGGAGCTCCACCCTTTTCCAGGGAGCTCCAATCCCCTTCCTGGGAGCTTCACCTCCTTCCAGGGAGCTCAAACCTCTTCCAGAGAGCTTCACCCCCTTCCAGGGAGCTGCAAAATCCCTCCCCCTCCCCCTGGAGGTGTGCTATTCATTGTCTTATGAAGATATTGTCTTTCGAATATGTAAAGAGGGAGCTCCAACCCCCCTCCAGGGAGCACCAATCCCTTTCCAGGAAGCTCTAACCCCTCTTTTAGGGAGCTTCAAACTCCCTCTCCCTCCTCCTCGAGGTGTGCAATTCAGTGTCTTGTGAAGACTTTCTATTCGAATATATGAAGAGGTGGCTCCAACCTTCATATAGGGAGCTCCAACCCCCTTCCAGGAAGTTCTAACCCTTCTTCTGGGGAGCTGCAAATTCACTCCCCCTCCTCCTGGAAGTGAGTAATTCAATATCGTGTGAAGAATGTCATTTCAAATATTTGAATAGGGAGCTCCAACCCCCCTCCAGGGAGCTCCAACCTCTTTCCAGGAAGCTCCAACCGCTCTTTAGGGAGCTGCAACCCCCCCCCCCCCCACTGGAGGTGTATAGTTCATTGTCGTATGAAGACTGCCTTTCGAATATGTGAAGAGGGATCGCCAACCCCCTCCAGGGAGCTGCAAACTCCCTCCCTCCCCCTGGAGGTGTGCAGTTCATTGTCGTGGGAAGACGTCTGTTCGAATATGTGTTCGGTTCTTCTTCCTCGTGTCGGAAGTCTGGGGGTTTCCTGCCTTCCTTCAATCCATTTAGCCATTAGGCCAACACATTTGGACTTTGATCCCAATGGAGACCTCTGAGTCAGAAGTAATGCACCTCTAATGGCAATCCAATTACCTCATCTCTTAACGATTCTCCAACTCAGACAGCCGATGCCTAAAGACAAGGTGCATTAGGCATATTGCTCATTTTGTAAACGTCTCTCCTCTCGAGACCCTTCCTCTTGCTCTTCCTCCTGCTTGTAGGTTTTCAAAAAGTATCAGGAGTCCTTTTGTTTAAAAAAGTAGTTTTTACTTCACTTTACTTTACTTTAGCATACCCAGAAAAAAAGGTCCAAGTCTTGTCAAGAGTAATTTTGAAGTATTATTGAAGCTTTGCACCAGAAAAAAAAATCTAAGATTTTTGGTAATAAAAAAAAGTCAAAATAATGTTGAAGTATTATTGAAGCTTTGCACCAGATAAAAAATTTCCAAGATTTTCGGTAATGAAAAAACGCGCCAGATCAATTTTGAAATATTATTGAAGCTTTGCACCGGGAAAAAAAATGTCCGAGATTTTAGGTAACAAAACGAAAATGAGCCAAAATAACGTGGAAGTATTATTGAAGCTTTTCACCAGAAAAAAAAATGTCCAAGATTTTTGGTAATAACAAAAATCGTCAGAATAATGTTGAAGTATTATTGAAGCTTGGCACCGGAAAAGAAAATGTCCAGGATTTTTGGTTATAAAAAAAAAATCGTCACAATAATGTTGAAGTATATTGAAGATTTGCACCAGAAACAAAAAAAAAAAAAAAAAATTCCAAGATTTTTGCTAATAACAAAAATTGTCAGAATTATGTTGAAGTATTATTGAAGCTTTGGACCAGAAAAGAAAATGTCTAAGATTTTTGGTAATAAAAAAAAATCGTCAGAATAATTTTGAAGTATTATTGAAGATTTGCACCAGAAACAAAATTTCCAAGATTTTCGGTAATAAAAAAAAGTCAAAATAATGTGGAAGTATTATTGAAGCTTTTCACCAGATAAAAAAGTCCAAGATTTTTGGTAATAAAAAAACGCCTCAAAATAATGTTGAAGTATTATTGAAGCTTTGCACTAGAAAAAAAAAACTTCCAAGATTTTCGGTTATAATAAAACGCGTCAAAATAATTTTGAAGTATTATTGAAGCGTTGCACCAGAAAAAAAGACCAATATTTTTGGTTAAAAAAAAAAATCGTCAGAATAATGTGGAAATATTATTGAAGCTTTGCACCAGAAGAAAAAATTGTCAGATTTTCGGTAATAAAAAAATAAAATCAAATTACGTCAGAGTAATGTGGAAGTATTATTGAAGCTGTATCTCGAAAAAAAAAATGTCTAAGATTCTCGACAATAAAAAAAGTCACTTCAGAGTAATGTGGAAGTATTATTGAAGCTTTGCACCAGAAAAAAACAAATGCCCAAAATTTGCGGTAATAAAAAAACGAGTCAAAATAATGTGGAAGTATTATTGAAGCTTTGCACCAAAAAAAAAAAAAAAAAAAATGTCCAAGATTTTCGGTTATAAAAAGAATCGCGTCAAAATAATGGGGAAGTATTATTAAACCTGTGTACCCACAAATCTAATAACGGAATCAGGGATGTAATCCGCAGCCCCACCAATTTTAATATATTACGGATGATCCACCTCCGAAAATGTAATAAAATAAGCGCGGTTTGCGTGAAGAATTGGTGCTCCTGACCAATGTATATGAATCGAAATATTAATGGTCCTCTTTTCTTTCTGGTTTTCGTTCACTTCGAGTCAAGCTATTCAATTTTTACCCCCTGAAATGAACCTCCAAAGCCCAAAGCCACCCTCAGTCACCCGTTGAGATACTACCGCTAGAAAGTTATGGGGTCCTTTGACTGGCCAGACAGTACTACATTGGATCCTTCTCTCTGGTTACGGTTCATTTCCCCTTTGCCTAGCACACACATCGAATAGTCTGGCCTATTCTTACATACTGTATTCTCCTCTGTCCTCATACATCTGACAACAGTAAGATTACCACACAATTCTTCTTCACCCAAGGGGTTACTGCACTGAAATTGTTCAGTGGCCACTTTCCTCTTGGTAAGGGTAGAAGAGACTCTTTAGCTATGGTAAGCAGCTCCTCTAGGAGGACACTCTAAATTCAAACCATTGTTATGTAGTCTTGGATAGTACCATAGCCTCAGTACCATGGTCCTCCAATATCTTGGGTTGGAGTTTTCTTGCTTGGGGGTACACTCTGGCACGCTATTCTATGTAATTTCTCTTCCTCTTGTTTTGTTAAAGTTTTTATAGGTTATATAGGAAATATTTATTTTAATGTTACTGTTCTCAAAATATTTTAATTTTCCTTGTTTCCTCTCCTCACTGGGCTATTTTCCCTGTTAGGGCCCCTGGGCGTATAGCATCCTACTTTTCCAACTAGGGTTGTAGCTTAGCAAGTAATAATAATAATAATAATAATAATATTAATAATAATAATAATAATAATAATGATAATAATAATAATAATAATAATATTTATTTTAATGTTACTGTTCTCAAAATATTTTATTTTTCCTTGTTTCCTCTCCTCACTGGGCTATTTTCCCTGTTAGGGCCCCTGGGCGTATAGCATCCTGCTTTTCCAATTAGGGTTGTAGCTTAGCAAGTAATAATAATAATAATAAGGATAATAATAATAATAATAATAATAATAATAATAATAATAAGGCTTTATGAAATAAACAAAGAGTTTGGGAACCTACCTATAGACACCAAAATAAATCCCTCTGTGATATATCAGCCTGGTGAAGTCACTTATGCAAATGCAATTTCAGCTTCACTGCCTAGTAAATATTTTCTACCTAACCTGATAAGAACCGAAACAATATGGAAATCGCCATCTTTGGAAGACTGCCAATGCCGAGACCGAAAATGATGAATTGAACTCGTGCAAACTCTGACACAAAAGGGTGATTGCTTTTAGGTGTAATTCGGCAGGGAGAAAGACCTTCTGGTTAAAGGATTTTCCCTAGAATTTGGGGGGAATAGAGGAGGATCTTAGGGGATCTTATGAAGGTCATTTGGGAAATTATATCTTCAGAAAGGATGATAGTTCTCAAGTGATGTTCTTTTAGATTTCTGTGTTTTCCCCTTTTCCATAAGCTAAAGGCACCACCCACCCGTTGTAGTCCTTTGACTGGCCAGAAAGTACTATATTGGATCCCTCTCTCTGGTTACGGCTTATTTCATCTTTGCCTACACATACACTGAATAGTCTGGCCTATTCTTTCCTCGTGCACTTAACAACACGGAAATTTTCAAAGAATTCTTCTTCTCTCAAGAGGTTAACTACTGCAATTGTTCAGTGGCCACTTTCATCTTGGTAAGGGTGGAAGGGACTCTTTAGCTATGGTAAGCAGCTCTTTTAGGAAGACACTCAAAATTTAAACCATTGTTCTCTAATCTTGGGTAGTGCCATAGCCTCTGTACCATGGTTTTCCAATGTCTTGGGTTAGAGTTCTCTTACTTGAGGGTACACTCGGGCACACTATTCTATCTTGCTTCTATTCCTCTTGTGATTTTCAAGTTTTTATAGTTTATATATGAAATATTTATTTTAATGGTGTTATTGCTCTTAAACTTTTTTGTAGTTTCCTTATTTCCTTTCCTCTGTGAGCTATTTTTCATGTTGGAGCCCTTGGGCTTATAACATCGTGCATTTCCAAATA
>NC_090725.1:114230380-114250380 GCF_036898095.1 Palaemon carinicauda | reverse complement strand
ACTTGGAGGAGGTCAAACACTTTAAAGGTTTAAAGGTCACTCATGAATGGCTGAGTCAAAGGCTAGGACAATGTCGTAGACACTGACCATATACACATAAGATCAGTGCCCAGGTGCCCTCTCCATCTAGCTAGGATCAGGAAGGGCCAGGCATTAGCTGAGGTTTTTCATATGCGCTTATGATCAGTGCCCATGCCCCTTCTCCATCAAGGTAAGACCAAGGAGGGACAGGCATTGGCTGCTTATGACTTAGCAGGTAGACCTATAGGCTCCCCCAAACACACAAACCTTCCTCACAAGGATGGGGAGGTTGCAGACACTATTAGAGACTATCGAGCTTGAGCGGGTCTCGAACCTACGCCCAATGGATTGCCAGGCAGGAACGTCTCCAATAATTACTACAATCAGTTAGCATACTTTCTTGTTGTGAACGTACGTCCAATGGATTGATAGGCAGGAACGTATCCAATAGGCCACTACAATCAGTTAACTCACTTTAATAGGCTTACGTTCTTACCAAGGTGCTTTTAACAACATCAAACATTTAAGTGGTGGTGCTACTTTAAGGTATTGACAGAAGTATTTAGTATAATTGAATACCCTGAAAAAAAAAAAAAAGAATATTGAGAAATCACCATTGCTCTCTGGAAAGCAAGTGAGGTACTATCTTCGTCGTATGAATAAGTCGTATTTAATAGTACTGTCCTTTTTTTAAGATGATTTTAAGCCTTAAGAAGATTACTAAATATGGTAGCACACAATCTGTGCCATAAAGCGTCTTTATTCGAAATACATTTGATTATTCGAAACGTTTATAAAGCTGATTTAGTTACCATTAAATAATTACCCATGTACTTCAGATGATTCAATGTTCAACTGAATCTTTTTTGTTTTCAATAGAAAATCTTTCGGATTAGTTTATTATTGCAGTGTCATAGATGCTGATTTGTTTCGGTTCAAACTTTTCCTTATTTAATCAATGCTTACAAGAATCATCAAACTCCTTTTATTATAAATAAGCGAATTTTGCCTTTAATTGGAATCCCATTAATTGCGTAAGTTTCATATTACTAATGATCTAACAAAGGTATTTATAACCCTTATGATGGATCGAGGGCACCAGCCACGCGTTGACATACAATCATTAGAGAATTGTTGGATACTTTGACTGACCAGATAGTGCTTCATAATAACCCTCTCTGGTTACGGCCCGTTTTCCCTTTGCCTACATGCATACCGATTAGTCTGGCCTACCAGCCACTCGTTGAAATACTACCACTAGAGAGTTCTTGGGTTCTTTGACAGACAGGTAGTGCTTTATAGAATCCCTTTCTGGTTACGGTTCATTTTCCTTTGCCTACAGTACATACATACCGAATAGCCTGGCCTACCAGCCACCCGTTGACATACTTCCATTAGAGAGTTATTGGCTTATTTGACTTGCAGATAGTGCTACATAAGATCCCTCTTGTTACGGTTCATTTTTCCTTTGCCTACACTTGCACTGAATAGTCTGGCCTATTCTTTTCACATTTTCTTCTTCCCTACACATTTTTCTGTTTCTTCATATACCAAACAACACCAAGATAACTGGAAAATTCTTCTTAACTCGAGGGTTTAACTACTGCACTGTAATTGCTCAGTGACTGAATTACCGTTTGTATGTATACAGGAGCCATGGTCTGATCTTCGAGATCATATGTAACCTCTTGAGATTCGTGACTCATTACTCGCCTATCTGGAGCCCTATTATGTTTATCCTTCTTGACGGTATGAATACTCTAACAGTGGTGATGTTAGCATTGTCATTGGCAGTAGTATTAGAAGTTATGTCTGTAGAAATGATGTACCAATATGTCACTGATTTGAAGATCAATATATAGAGTAACCCCTTCTGAGTGTGGATACCTAAGCTTGGTAAAAAGATTTGCGTATCGCCATAATTAGCAAAGCGGTACTAGTCAGAGCCACCCATACTAAGTTGGTTTGGCTGTGGACGATCAGACGAAAATCTCCCACCATCACATATCTGCATTGGTCAGCGTGGTGACGAAAACTGGCCAAACCCCAGACGTGAATTTACATGTCTGAGGCGTTTGTCCTGCGGTGGACTAGAAACGGTTACATTTGTTGTTGTTGTTGTTGTTGTTGTATAAATAGCAACAACACAAAGAACTCCATAGTAATGTCTGACTTGGATTATTTTAACTGGAAGAGATTTGCTCTTCTGGAAAACAAAGACTTTTAATCATGTCGTTACTTATTTGATTTAGTTATCATAATTTCGTTACAGAGTGATATCAGATTGGCTGCATAAAAGGTTTTCTCTCTCTCTCTCTCTCTCTCTCTCTCTCTCTCTCTCTCTCTCTCTCTCTCTCTCTCTCTCTCTCTCTCTCTCTCTCTCTCTCTCACCCCAACAGTGAAACTTTATTGTTAGCCCAATATTAAAAGTATTACGATACGCAGACAAAGAACAAAGCAAAGAATTAAATTTTGAAAAAAAGATACAAATTGGACGTGATGGAAGATTTGATTATTGATATACTTGGAATTATCAATTTATAATACAACTAGGGGGCCACTCAGTAGAGCGCAGACCTCCGTCGTGGCACCTTATTTCTCGACCTTTTGCTCGACCTTGACATTTGACTTTAACTTGTATTCATTGGCGTCGATTTTCATACACTCAAATATGAACCAAGTTTGAAATCTCACCTACAACGATATACAAATTGATTACGTGAATTGGACATTTTGCTTGACCATGACCTTGAACTTTGACCTTGACCTTCCAAAATTTGATAATTTTCAGCTTTTTACATGTTAGTCAATCCCTGAAAGTTTCAAGTTTAATTAATCTACGATTGAAATAGTGGCTAGGAAGCTGTTCACAAACAAACATACATACAAACAGGGGGGAAAAACATAACCTCCTTCCAACTTTGTTTGCAGGGGGAAAAAGATACAAACTGGACGTGATGGAAGATTTGATTAGTTATATATTTGGAATGATCAATTTAGAATACAACAAGAGAAGAGTGTAACTCCACCAGATAGAAGTTATATTGAAATAAAGAGTTTCTGCAGTTTTCATTAAAGGTTAAACCAAGTCAGGTTTGTGCAACATTATATTATATTGCTGAACGAGGAGAAATTGATTGAATACGATAATATTATTTTCCTTCAAATATTTTATTTTAATTGTTCATTACTTCTCATACATTTTATTTCCTTATTTCCTTTCCTCACTGCGCTTTCTAGTAATCAGCCATAAGTTTGGACATCCTTGTCACAGTGACTTCATACTTGGTTCATATTTGAGTGCATGAAAATCCACGCCAATTAATACATGTTAATGTCAAAGGTCAAGGTCGATTAAAAATGTCCAATTCATGTAATCAGCCACAAGTTTGGACATCGTTGTCACAGTTACTTCATTCCTAGTTCATATTTGTGTATGAAGCTCCACGCCAATTAATACAAGATCGATTAAGATGTCGAGAAATAGCACGCAAAATGATACATGTTAATGTCAAAGGTAAAGGTCAAGATCGATGAAAATATCGAGAAATAAGCTGCCACAGCGAAGGTGTGCGCTCTACTTAGTGCCCATCTAGATAATATCAAATCCGGTATGATTTTGCATATATCTTAAGGAATTATCGTTTACTACTTTAATCTGAAACGTATCCCGCCTCTGCCTTTGATATCAAGAGAAATGTCTCTTGCTGCAATATCATATCAGTAGCGCAGCACAACACAGTTCAAAAGATTTAAGACAACTCCAGCCTGACAAAACAAATGGAAAAGCGAAAGAGACACATGCATGAATGTTTAAGTTGTTTAATTCCTCTGAGATATAGGTTAGCCTAACAAAAAGTGTTTTGCGTTTTTATTTGGAAAAAAGCATAGCTTCAGTACAAAGGGAATATGTGATATCAGGTGGCATTTCACAATCCCAGATATTCGTTCAGGATTTTTAGTCCCTTGTTCTGTTTGCTTCTTAACCCACACACCCCCCCCCCCCCACTCCCCCATCTCAGTCCTTCCACCCACCCCACACCTATGCCCACGCAGTTACGCTTGAATGTAAAAGTGGATATCAAAACAAGGGTTGCCAGGTTTTCTAAATGAGAAAAGGCCAACTTCTAATAAACTACAGCTATAAAAGGACAACCCATTGGTAGAAAAAGGCCAAAATATAGCATTTACGGCCATCATGGTATTACAAAAAGGCCAAACAATTTCAAAAAGCCAAATTTGAAGTTTTGGGATGAAAAAGGCCAACCTGGCAACTCTGATCAAAACCAGGTTGTAAGAATAATAAAAATAGGTGTATTTGCAAACTTTCCCATTGGAAATTTTACAATACTTGCTCAGTCATAAAATATTCTATCGGTATTTTTTTCTGTGTTCTTTTCCCTGTCCCCTATGACTTCATCTCTACCCATTATTCAAAGGGATATGGTAATCTATTGGAAACGTCCCTGCTTTGCGATCTGTTGGGCTGGGGTTCAAGACCCACTCAAGCTTGATAGTTTCTTGTAGTGTGAACTACCTTACTATGATTGTGGTGGGTTTTGGAAGCCTTTAGATTCACCTCCTGAGTCGTCAGCAACCATTGCCTTGCCCTCCCTGGTCCAAGTTTAGGTGTAGACGAGGATTGGGGAAAATCATATATATATATATATATATATATATATATATATATATATATATATGTATGTATGTATATATATATATATATATATATATATATATATATATATATATATATACTGTATACACACACGCATTCACTACCTCTGTCATTCATGAGTAACCTTTAAACCTATCCTCTGCATTGGTTAACTCAGGAGAAATTCCTGTAAATTTTGTAATTTTCTCTCCTGTTCTAAGTTTTACTCTCCCTCTCTCTCTCTCTCTCTCTCTCTCTCTCTCTCTCTCTCTCTCTCTCTCTCTCTCTCTCTCTCCCCTATCATTCATTACAAGATTAGCGTATATCGCATAATTGGCTTATGTCATCTCTCTCTCTCTCTCTCTCTCTCTCTCTCTCTCTCTCTCTCTCTCTCTCTCCATTGCCGAGATGACTTGCGAATGGCACAGCTCGATAGAATTTCTGACAGGGTTGCAAAACGAGTAACTCGATTAGCGAATAAAATTAGCTTGCGCTCTGTACGTTTCCGACAGTAACAAGAGGCTAGACAGACCGGTGATTAAAGATGCCAGATAGCGCTGGACTACTTTCCAGTGTGCGGAGCAATTCCAGTGAAGGCATAAGAACTCTGCAGGTATTGTCTCCTGGAAGAACGAATTCTGGAGGTATTGTCTCCTGGAAGAGCGAATTCTGGAGGTATTGACTCCTGGAAGAACGAACTCTGGAGGTATTGTCTCCTGGAAGAACGAACTCTGGAGGTGTTGTTTCCTAAAAGAACGAACTCTGTAGGTATTGTCTCCTGGAAGAACGAATTCTTGAGGTAATGTCTCCCGGAAGAACGAACTCTGGAGGTTTTGTGTCCTGGAAGAACGAACTCTGGAGGTATTGTCTACTGGAAGAACGAATTCTGGAGGTATGTCCTGGAAGAACGAACTCTTTAGGTATTGCCTCCTGGAAAAACGAACTCTGGAGGTTTTGTCTCCTGGAAGAACGAACTCTGGAGGTATTGTCTACTGGAAGAACGAATTCTGGAGGTATTGTCTCGTGGAAGAACGAACTCTGGAGGTTTTGTCTCCTGAAGAACGAATTCTGGAGGCATTGTCTCCTGAAGAACGAACTCTGTAGGTCTTGTCTCCTGGAAGAACGAACTTTGGAGGTTTTGTCTCCTGGAAGAACGAACTCTGGAGGTATTGTCTACTGGAAGAACGAATTCTGGAGGTACTGTCTCCTGGAAGAACGAACTCTGGAGGTTTTGTGTCCTGGAAGAACGAATTCTGGAGGTATTGTCTCCTGGAAGAACGAACTCGGTAGGTATTGTCTCCTGGAAGAACGAAATCTGGAGGTATTGTCTCCTGGAAGAACGTACTCTAGAGGTATTGCCTCCTGGAAGAACAAACTCTGGGGTATTGCTCCTGGAAGAACGAATTCTGGAGGTATTGTCACCTGGAAGAACGAATTCTTGAGGTATTGTCTCCTGGAAGAATGAATTCTGGAGGTATTGCCTCCTGGAAGAACGAACTCTGGAGGTATTGCCTCCTGGAAGAACGAACTCTCGAGGAATTTCCTCATAGAAGAATGAACTCTGGAGGTATTGTCTCCTGGAAGAACGAACTCTTGGGGAATTGTCTCCCGGAAGAACGAATTCTGGAGGTATTGTCTCCTGAAAGAACGAACTCTGGAGGAATTGTCTCCTGGAAGAACGAAGTCTGAAGGTATTGTCTCCTGGAAGAACGAACTATGGAGGTATTGTCTCGTGTAAGAACGAACTATGGAGGTATTGTCTCATAGAAGAACGAACTCTGTATGTATTGTCTCCTGGAAGATTGAACTCGGGAGGTATTATCTCCTGTAAGAACGAACTCTGGAGGAATTGTCTCCTGGAAGATTGAACTCTTGAGGTATTATCTCCTGGAAAAACGAACTCTGGAAGTATTCCCTCCCCGAAGGATAGATCAAATTACGAAATTTTTTCTAATATCAATAAATACTTTTTTTAGATTTTCTTGCTTCTTTTCGTTTTATCTCAACTGTTTATTTTTCTATTCTGAGCAACTCCCCTCTATCCTAGATTTGTACACTTATGTCAGGCTGCATATCTTATGCAAATAAGAGATCTAAGGAATGGTCATGGATTCTTTTAAATCGAGAAGGACTAAAAGCCAAGAACCTTACATCTGACATCATCATCATCATCATCATCTCCAAATAAGCCTATTGACGCTAAGTGCCTCAGTTATATTTTGCCAGTCGTCTCTATCTTGAGTTTTTGATTCAATACTTCTCCACTCATCATCTCCTAATTCACGATTCATAGCCCTCAGCCATGTATGCCGGGGTCTTCCAACTCTTCTAGTGCCTTTTGGAGCCAGGTTGAAAGTTTGGTGAACTAATATCATTTGGGGAATGCAAAGAGCATGCCCAAACCATCTCCATCAACCCTTCATCATAATCTCATCCACATATGGCACTAGAGTAATCTTTCTTATAGTTTCGTTTCTAATCTTGTCCTGTCATTTAACTCACAATATTCTTCTGAGGGCTTTGTTCTCAAATGTACAAAATATTGTATATTGTTTCATTGTCTTACCATGACACATGTCCATACATTAACACCGATCTCACTAAACTGATATATAGCCTGATTTTTATATGTAATTGTAGACGATTTGATTTCCAAATTTTACTTGACTTAGCCATTGACTGCTCTGCCGTTTTTCAATTTTTCCTTTAAACTTTAATTCTAAAGATCCTGTACTAGAGATCATAGTTCTTAAATATTCAAATAATTCCACCTCATTAATCCTGTCTCTTTCGAATGATATTTCATCTTCCATTGCAAATCCGTTCTCACCATTTCTGTCTTTCTTCCATTCATCTTGAGCCCAAACTCATGTGATATTTCATGCTTTCTGGTAAGCAAGCATTGCAAATCTTGTGGTGTTTTGCTATCAAGGACAGCATCATCAGCATACTCTAGATCTGCTAAATTCCTATCACCAATCCAGCCCAATCCTCCTCCACCATCTCCGAATGTTCTACGCATTACAAAATCCATGAGGAGGATAAACAACATAGGTGACAATACATTCCCTTGGAGTATTCCGCGGTTCACTATAAATTCATTTGATAAGACTCCATTAACATGTGATATTTCATGCATTCTGGTAAGCAGAAATTTACTATTTCTGAGATAACTGGTTCCGTTGAAGTTTGAGTAATATTTTGTTTCTTTTATTTGTTCATAGTAGTAAATGTTTAATAAACTTTTGATTCACATATTGAATTAGTATATTCATTCATGTATGATATTGTTTCTCAGCTTTGTTTTATGCTATTTTCGTTTTCAATCTCCTTCGTAACAAAGTTAATGCTCCTGCCATGGTCAGATTCATTTAACTTCCTCGATCATTATCATTGGCAATCATATAATATTTGTATTATTATTATTATTATTATATATATATATATATATATATATATATATATATATATATATATATATATATATATATATATACTGTCTATATATGTGTATATATATATATATATGTATATATATATATATATATATATATATATATATATATATATATATATATATATATATGTAACAAAGGCGTCAGACATATCCTCATTCATATATGGGGTTTGGCCAGTTTTAATGACCATGCAAGCGAATTGGTGATGGTGGCAGATTTTCGTCTGATTGCTCACAATCGAACAACCTGGTATGGGTGGCCTTGATTAGTATAGTTTTGCTGATCTTGGCGATACGCAAACCTTTCACCACGTTGAGGTATCCCCACTCAAAGGGATATATATATATATATATATATATATATATATATATATATATATATGCATATATATATATATATTATATCATATCTCTTACTTCTAACTGTAATCGAACAGCTTAACACCTCTTCAAGGTGTAAAGTTAAAAGCAAAACTGTCACTGTTCATTCCTTTTCTCATTATAACATAACACTTTGAGGAGGGCCAATGGGTATTGGTCGAAATATAGTAATTTATTTCTATTACTTTTGTTTCTTTTATGGGCCTTTTTGAAGAATATATATATATATATATATATATATATATATATATGTATACAGTATATATAAATATATATGTATATATAGATATATATATATATATATATATATATATATATATATATATATGTAAGTATGTATATATATACAGTATATATGAATATATATATATATATATATATATATATATATATATATATATGTATGTATGTATATATATACAGTATATATGAATATATACATATATATGTATATATATATATATATATATATAGATATATATATATATATAGATAGATAGATAGTTATATATATACAGATATATATTAATGCATAGTATTTTTCCAATGATGATTCATTTACTTAACTCACTACTACTTATCTAGAATCCCCTTTTCGTCCTTAGAACACCCATCACAATGCCTCTTCACCAACAGCTTCATCATTCCACCTTTACCTCACCATTTTCAGCATCCATGGCTCTCCCCTCCTAGCCTAATCACCCCCTCATCTAGTCCCCCTCCCAACGGCCTCTCCACAGTGTGTAGACTTCCTTACCAAGCCAAACATTTAAATTAGAGTTACCAGACTTGACGTCGTTATCGGCGAATGTCAACAGGTATAATCTTATTTGATCTTTGGCGGGCGGTGTTTATGCAAGGATTTTTAGGTTACGCCCCTTCTTCTTTTTTAAGATGTTCCCTTTCCTAGTGTTGTTTTTAAAAGCACTTGAAACTTTCGAATTAATGTTACGGAAGAGTAAGTGTATTTTAAAAACTTTATATATTCCATATATTTTTCTCTTGTTATTTTGAATTTTTTATATTTTTTATATGAAAGATTTATTTCGGTGTTGTGACTGTTCTTGAAATATTTTATATTAATTTCCTTATTTCCTTTCGTCACTGGGCTATTTTACCCGTTGGAGCCCTTGGGCTTGTAGCATGTTGCTTTTCTAACTAGGGTTGTAGCTGGGTTAATAATAATAATAATAATAATAAGAGTAGTTATATTTTAGATATTTTAGAATGATGGAGTTTTGGCCCTTTTGCAGACTTTTTTTTTTTTGCCAACGAACTTGGGAGGAGGTTGCGTTTTAACCTCTGTTTGAGTGGGTGGTTGTGAACAGCTTCCTGTCCACAATTTTAATTGTAGAGCAATGAAACTTGCAGGGATTAACTGTTATGTAAAAAGCTGGAAATGTCATACAGTTTCATATCATAAAATGTTATACAGTTTCAAATGAAATATCATACAGTTTCCTATGAAATATTAAACAGTTTCATATAAAATGTCATAGTTTCGTATGATATGTCAAACTGTTTCATGTGAAATATCATACAGTTTCATATAAAATATCATTCAGTTTCATATTAAATGTCATATAGTTTCATATAGAATGCCATACAGCATCATATTACAAAATATCATAGTTTCATATAAAATGACATACAGTTTCATATAAAATATCATTCAGTTTCATATGAAATGTCTTACAGTTTAATATGAAATATCATTCAGTTTCCTATGAAGTTTCATACAGTTTCATATCAAGTATAATGCAATTTCATATGAATTGTTATACAGTTTCATATCATGAAATATAAAAGTTTCATATGAAATGTCTTAGTTTCATATGAAATATAATACAGTTTCATATAAAATATTCAGTTTCATATGAAATGTCATACCGTGTCATATAAAATGCATACAGTTTCATATAAAATATCATTCAGTGTCATATGAAATGTCATACAGTTCCATATAAAATGTCATACAGCATCATATTACAAAATATCATAGTTTCATATGAAATGTCATACAATTTCATATCAGTTTCATTTAAAATGTCATACAATTTCATGTAAAATGTCATACAGTTTCATATAAAATATCATACAATTTCATATGAAATATCATACAGCTTCATATAGAAAAATATCATTCAATTTCATATGAAATGTCATACAGTTTCATATAAAATATTGTTTCATTTGAAATGTCATACAATTTCATATAAAGTATAATGCAATTTCACATGAAATGTTATACAGTTTCATATGAAGTGTCATACAGTTTCATATAAAATATCATACAATTTCTTATAGAATGGCATACAATTTCATACCATAAAAGAGATTTATAACTATCAACTTCGAGTTTTATATTCTAAAGATTTCCCCCCCCCCCCAAAAAAAAAAAAAAGAATTTCATTATCTAGAGATTCTGCCTTTTTTTCCTAACTTTAAAAGCAGATCTCAAACTAAACCAATAACGACTCGGTCTCCTATAGCTTTTAGGGCGCTCTAAAAGGATAAGAAAATTAAGTAGAAACTTAAGTGTCGGAAATCCTTAATTGGCCCGGGAAAAATGGAAGGGTAAAAATGGTAAAAGTAACACTGGGAAAATAATGTGATGGTTTTGTGAGAGAAGTAAATCTATGCTTTTAATTTTCTCAATAATTAGAAAATACAAATGAATTTGTTTATCAAAATATAAATGGTATTATTATTATTATTATTATTATTATTATTATTATTATTATTATTATTATTACTTGCTAAGCTACAAGCCTAGTTGGAAAAGCAGAATGCTATAAGCCTAGGGGCCCCAACAAGGAAAATATCCCAGTGAGGAAAGGAAACAAGGAAAAATAAAATATCTTAAGAAGAGTAATAACATTAAAATAAATATTTCCTGTATAAACTATAAAAACTTTTAAAAAACAAGAGGAAGAGAAATCAGGTAGAATAATAAACCGTACAACAAAAGAAAATTGAAGGATGATATTTAGGAGTAAAATCTATGTTTTTATTTTTCTCAATAATTAGAAAATAAGATTAAATTGATTTATCAAAATGTAAACAGTACAACAAAAGAAAGTTGTAGGATAATATCCATATAACTTTATTTATTCCTATTTCTTAGAGTTCTCTAGCTTAAGGTAAACTCAGGCACACTTTTCTATTTTTTTTTTCTTATGTATGAAAGATCTATTTTAATGTTCTTATTTTTTCTTCTAATATTTAGTTTTAATTGCTCATTACTTCTTTTGCAATTTCTTTATTTCCTTGCTTCCTATCCTCACTGGGCTATTTTTCCCTGTTGGAGTCCTATGGCTTATAGCGTCTTGCTTTTCCAACTAGGGTTGTAGCGTAGCTAATAATAATAATAATAATAATAATAATAATAATAATGAAACTCAATTGTTCATAACTTTTCCTACAGTTTATTTATTTCTTTATTTCCTTTCCTCACTGGGCTTTTTTTTTTCCTGTTGGAGCCCTTTGGCTTGTAGCATCTTGCTTTTCCAACTAGGGTCGTTGCGTAGCTAATAATAATAATAATAATAATAATAATAATAATAATAATAATAATAATAATAATAATAATAATAAAACTCAATTGCTAATAACTTTTCCTGTAGTGTATTTTTTTCCTTATTTCCTTTCCTACCTGGGCTATTATTCACTGTAGGAGCCCATTAGGTTTATAGCATCTTGCTTTTGCAACTAGGGTTGTAGCTTAGCTAATAATAATGATAATAATTATTATAATAATAATAATAATAATAATAATAATAATAATAATAATAATAGTAATAATAATAATGAAAGTCAATTATTCAAGACTTTCCCTGTAGTTTATTTATTTCCTTATTTCCTTTCCTCACTGGGCTATTTTTCCCTGTTGGAACCCTTGGGCGTATTGTATCTTTCTTTTCCAACTAGAGTTTTAGCTTAGCTAATAATGGTGATAATAATAAAAATAGTAATAATAATATTTTTAATAATAGTGATAATGATAATAGTAATAAAGAAATAATATTTATAATCCTAATAATAGTAATAGTAATAATAATAAAATAATATGAAAATAGATGAGGTATATAAAGCAAAGAAGATATATAATTTATCCACAAACACGTCATCAGCATTCTCCTTGTGAAGTTATAAAACAATTTTGCCGTTGCAGTTCTCCACAGTTTTTTTTTTTCTTTTTTTTTTTCTTTTTATCTTTTTAAATATGAAATGATAAAAAAAACTTGATCAGGAGCGAAGGGAGATGGTCCTGCTGAGTTGGCTACAAATGTTTTTCGGAGTTAGTCTTTTGTATTGAGAGCCTGGCATTGAAGAGGCCAAGTGGACGAACAAAAGATGTTTGTTTTTTGAGGAGGTAAAAGTTCTTACTGTGAAGACTTTAAGATGATGAAGTTGACGACTGTTGGTTGGGGATGGGTGAAGCTATCGTCTTTGTATTATTATTATTATTATTATTATTATTATTATTAGCTAAGCGACAACCCTAGTTTGAAAAGCAAGATGCTATAAGGCCAAGGGCTCCAACAGGGAAAAATAGCCCAGTGAGGGAAGGAAATAAATAAACTACAGGAAAAGTTATGAACAATTGAGTTATTATTATTATTATTATTATTATTATTATTATTATTACTATACTACTACTACTACTACTACAACCTAAGCTACAACCCTAGTTGGAAGAGCAAGATGCTATAAGCCCAAGGGCTCCAACAGGGAGAAATAGCCCAGTGAGGTAAGGAAAAAGACTAAAAAAACATGAAGTCGACGACTGTTGATTGGGATGGGTGCTTCTATCGTCTTTGTGTAATCTATACAATGGTGGAATTTGGAAGATGATGGGAAATATGATATAGGTGTTGTGTAAAATAATACGGTATTTTTATCCAAGTGAAATGTATAGATGTGTATTATTATTATTATTATTATTATTATTGTTATTATTATTATTATCATTATTATTATTATTATTATTATTATTATTATTATTATTATTATTACTAAAGTTACAATCATTATTATTGTTATATTTATTAGTTAAGCTACAACCATTATTATTATTATTATTACTATTCTTCTTTGTCTCCATCTTTTTTAACTATTATTATTATTATCATTATTATTATTATTATTACTATTAATTATTATTATTTTTATTTTTATTATTATTATTATTATTATTATTATTATTATTGTTGTTACTAGCTAAGCTACAGCCCCTATTATTATCGTTATTATTATTATTGTTGTTATTGTTATTATCATTATTACTAGTTAAGCTACCGCCATTATTATTATTATTATTATTATTATTATTATTATTATTATTATTATTATTATTATAAGCTACAACCCTAGTTAAAAAAGCTTACATACGCAGAGCATAAATGAAATATCAAAATTGATAGTAAATCAATACTAAGATAATAATAAACAAACATCGACCCATAAGAATTCCCAGAGGAAGATGGTCGTTAAAAGTACCCCCTCCCCTTTCCCCCTCCCCATCCCCCTCCCCCTCCCCCTCCCCCTCCGTTTCTGACCATTTCATTATAAACGACACAAGCCACAAAAGGGCCGCAGAAACCACACATGTATCTTACTTACAGAGTCACGGGCCATAAAACACGCCCATTAGCAACAACTCTAACCCTCGCACAATTGGAACATCTCATTCAAGGCTAGCTGCAATGAGTCGATTCGGGATAGGGAGAACCTAGGGAGAATCTAGGGAGAATTGTTGTGGATGGGGTGAACTGTAAAGGGTGGCTGTAGGGAATTTTTTGGGGTAGGGGAGAAGTATCCAATTCTTTTGTTTGGGTGTCGCCTTTGTTTGGATTTCGTCTATGGGAGATTAAATTTAGTGCAATGGAAGTGAGGTATGGGATAAATCTACGCTTAATCCGCTTAATGTTCAGCCTCCTAGAATTCTACTTAACTGAATTAATTATTTTCCTCATGATTTAATGGGGGAAATGAATTAACATAGAGGAAATGCAGGGTTGAAAGCGAAATCATTTGAATATACGTCTGTATGTGCGTTAATGGACGCAAGCGCATATTCTGTAGAATTAAGTTCTAATCTTCAAAAGTTCAAACTTGTAGCGAATGTTTTTACGTTGAACAGGCTGACATAAGTCTCCCTTTATAGTTTACATTTGAATGATTTATTTTAATGCTGTTACTGAAAATATTTTTATTAATTATTCATTACTTTTCGTGTAGTCTATTCATTTCTTTATTTCCTTTCCTCTGGGCTATCTTTCACTGTTAGAACCCTTGGGCTTATAACATATTGCTTTTCAAACCAATGCTGTAGCTTAGCTAATAGTGATAAAAATAAATTTTGATATCAATATATCAACTAATAAAGTAAATATCAATACCTTAGCTAGGTTTGCTGTCTAAGGAAATGTGGATAAAATTACTTTCACGGTATGAAAACATAATTACCAACAAAGTTGGAAGGAGGTTATGTTTGTGTGTGTTTGTGTTTGTTTGTGAACAGCTTCCTGGCCACATTTCTAATCGTAGAGTAATGAAATCTGCAGGGATTACCTGTTATGTAAGAAGCTGCAAATGATTAAATTTGGGAAGGACAAGGTCAGAGGTCAAGGTCAACCAAAATGTCCAATTCACGTAATCAGCCATAAATTTGTACATCGTTGTCATAAAGTCATAAAACTTGGTTCATATTTGAGTGTGTGAAAATCCACGCCAATTAATACATGTTAAGGTCAAAGGTCAAGGTCATGGTAAAACAAAATATCTAATTCACGTAATCAGCCATAACTTTGGACATCATTGTCATAGAGACCTCAAACTTGGTTCATATTTGAGTGTATGAAAATCCACGCCAATTAATACATCTTAAGGTCCAAGGTCAAAGTCAAGGTCGAGCAAAATGTCGAGAAATAAGCTGTCGCGGTGGAGGTCTGCGCTCTACTGATGTCTTAACTGGTTGAAAGTGATTTTGGTCTATTGTTGAATTTGGGCTGTTTTTCTTTGCTTGTTTTGCTCATTGTACACTTGGACACATGAATTTCTGGCACACCTCGCTCTGAGAGAGTGCACCCTATCACACGCTAACTGCCCGGAGAGTTCCTTTAGGTAATCTCCCCCCCCCCCCCCTTCTGCCATATCTCCTATTTTGTTACTCGATGTGTAGTAACGATGTGACAAGGTGTAATTCGTCAGAACGATGTGTGCTAGGAAATTTTGTGTCCAACTGTAGAGAAAACCTCTCTCTCTCTCTCTCTCTCTCTCTCTCTCTCTCTCTCTCTCTCTTGGCTTCTTTGGTCGTTTAGCAGTGTACATGAAACCACTCTCTCTCTCTCTCTCTCTCTCTCTCTCTCTCTCTCTCTCTCTCTCTCTCTCTCTCCAGCAAGGACATTCACGGACTTTCAAAACGCTTTTACCTTCTTTCATCATGAATTACCTTCCGGAAGCGAGTAAAGTGAAAACATTAACCCTGATATTTTATGCCATTCCTGAGATGGAAACGTTTTGCCTTTTAATGCCCCAAATTCTTAATTGAATTAGAAAAGATAACCAAAATCAATTTCGTTGGCATGATCATAAATTTCTGCACTAGTACCATGAAATTGAACGACTTAATTTTGCAGTTTAAAAGAAAATATTGAGGTTTATTACTGAGAGAAAATTAAACTATAAGAGAGATTACTCGAGTGCCATATGTGGATGAGATCATGATGAGGGGTAGATGGAGATGGTTTAGACATGCTCTTTGCACTCCCCAAGAGAGATTAGTTCACCATACGTTCAGCTGGGCTACACAAGACACTAGAAGAATTGGAAGACCCAGGCCTACATGGCTAAGAACTATGAAGCGCGAAGTAGGAGATGATGAATGGAGAAGTAATGAATTAAAAGCTCAAGACAGAGACGACTGGCGAAATCTAACCGAGGCCCTTTGCGTCAATAGGCCTAGGAGGAGATGATGATGATGATGATGATTACTGATAAGTCTATGGTGGATCTGAAATAGATTTCATTGAAAGCTAACTTGCTTGCACTCACTGTACACCGTCCATAATATTTGCAGTGCTTCCAGAAGGCTCAAATCACTGGCAGTTCTTTCCTCATACAGCCTCTATTATTATTATTATTATTATTATTATTATTATTATTATTATTATTATCATTATTATTATACTCAATGCACAGTCTTCACAATATTTACATGCTTCCAGAAGGCTCAAATCACTGTAGTTCTTTCCTCATACAGCCTCTATTATTATTATTATTATTATTATTATTATTATTGCTTGCTAAGCTACAACCCCAGTTGGAAAAGCAGGATGCTATAAGCCCAGGGGCTCCAACAGGGGAAAATAGCCAAGTGAGGAAAGGAAACAAGGAAAAATAAAATATTTTGAGAAGAGTTACATCCACATAAACTATAAAAACTTTAACAAAACAAGAGGACGAGAAATAAGTTATAATAGTGTGCCCGAGTGTACCCTCAAGCAAGAGAACTCTAACCCAAGACATTAAAGACCATATGGTACAGAGGCTGTGGTACTACCCAAGATTATATATTTTTAATTATAATTTGTTCGATATATACATTGCCTTGTTGCTGCTTTTGGAAGGATTTGAATGATTTAAATGATGGGAACTAAATGTAAATCTAATCTACTAGTAAATGAAAGTGAACGTTCTCATTGAAAATGAAATTCCGAAGTCAATTGAAGTCACAGCTTCGGAGAATCTACATGGTGTTCAAAACATCCGAACATTTACGTTTCAATTGCTTTTATTCTATCTATCCAGGACATAAGTTTAGAGAAGTGTCGTTGTCCTTGGCAGTCTCTGAGGACTTTTGAATCTTAGAGAGCAGAATTGTGTTTGGAATATTTGGATTAAATTACATTTCTGATCCAATCTCCGAACCGGAATTTATTTGTTGTTTGACAGTTAAACGTTGAAAATAGTGATGCGTCTATAGTTTTATTTACATGTATATGAATAATTTATATATGTATGTATATGTATATGATATATATGTATATATATGTTAGTGTGTATTGAATCTATTCATATATATACATATATATATATATATATATATATATATATATATATGTATATATATTTTAGTGTGTATTGAATCTATTCATATATATATATACATATATATATATATATATATATATATATATATATATATGCATATATATATATATATATATATATATATATGTATATATATAGTTTTCTGTACAGCATATGTAATATTTATAATATTATATATATATATATATATATATATATATATATATATATATATGTATGTATAGGATATATATGTCTATATATGTTAGTGTGTATTGAAGCTATTCATATATATATATAT
This sequence comes from Palaemon carinicauda, assembly GCF_036898095.1. NCBI lineage: Eukaryota > Metazoa > Arthropoda > Malacostraca > Decapoda > Palaemonidae > Palaemon > Palaemon carinicauda. The sequence continues at coordinate 114,232,467 of NC_090725.1, read as the reverse complement.
ATATATATATATATATAGATAGATAGATAGATATATATGTGTGTATATATATATATATATATATATAGTTTTCTGTGCATATATATGTAATATTTATAATTTATATGTTTGTATATATAGGATATATATGTATATATATGTTAGTGTGTATTGAAGCTATTCATATATATATATATATATATATATATATATATATATATATACACACCAACACATCTGCGCATTGCGTTCGAATCCCCTAATCCGATCTCGCAAATACGCCCTTTTAACTAGAAAAAACTATGTATGCTATAATACTATTGCCTTTAAACAATGCACAAATTGTACTTTCTACATCATGTTATGTAGTCTATACTGTATACTACAAGTACATAGTACACATACCACATACTGTCCACAGTAAAGATACTGCTACTCTTAATTACAATACTACAGTAAAGCAATACAGTAGTATGTACTACTTTCTTTGAAAACATTGATATAACTACAAGCTACTCATATGTTCTTCAATTGCTCCATTATTATTATTATTACTAGCTAAGCTATAACCCTAATTGGAAAAGTAGGATGCTATAAGCCCAGAGGCTCCAACAGGGAAAATAGCCCAGTGAGGAAAGGAAAAATGGAAAATAGAATATTTTAAGAGAAACAACATTAAAATAAATATCTCCAATATAAACTATAAAACTTTAACAAAACAAGAGGAAGAGAAATAAGAGAGAGAATAGTGTGCTCGAGTGTACCCTCAAGCAAGAAAACTCTAACCCAAGACAGTGGAAGACCATGGTACAGAGGCTATGGCACTGCCCAAGACTAGAGAACAATGGTTTAATTTTGGAGTGTCCTTCTCCTAGAAGAGCTGCTTACCATAGCTAAAGAGTCTCTTCTACCCTTGCTCCATTATTATGTCAATGTTCTTTTGATATTTCAGGAATATTCACTTGATGAAAGGGAGTAGACATCAGACATCTGTGTCAGTTGATGGATGTTGGGGAGACGTGAATGGTGGGAAGAGCAGACAAGGCAGAGAATTATGAGATAACAGCAGACGACATTGATGGAAATGGGCCTTCTAAAGAGGTATTGTACACTTGGAAAAAAAAAAAAAAAAACGTAATTATAATCGAAAATTTTCAGTAAAATTTGTTGTTCTCAGCCGTATTTCAGTTAAGTACAGGCGACCGTAATTTTATCATACTTTGTTATTATATTTCACCGGTTGGTGACCGTAATATCATTCCTTTACGTCAATATAACCGTTTTTTAAACGGTAAATGCCTGGTAACATTTAATCCATGATTTTTACCGTTTTTACGCCAAATTCTTAACAGTGTAGGTTTTGTGATACCCATGATCAATTTAATGCACTACCCAAATGGCAATCATATCCTTTTATTATTTCTTTGAAATTGCTGGTGATTCTATAGACCTTAGTGAGTTTTTATGAATTCCCATTTTTGACACTGAGTTCTATTCATTTTACGTCAAGGACTTATTGAGCTCTTGTATTTTTTCCTTATTTCCTTTCCTCACTGGGGTATTTTCTCTGTTGGAGCTCTTGGGCTTATAACATCCTGCTTTTCCAATTGGGGTTGTAGTTTAGCAAGTAATAATAATGATGATAATAATTCCTCTCTCCTGCTTGCTCACCCAAACGCCCTTTAGACTATGTTAGTCTGTCGGTTGAGAGATTCTTGACTATTCTTCTCTACTCCGCGTAATCCTGCCAGATTTCAACAGCTTCATTATTATTATTATTATTATTATTATTATCATTATTATTATTAGCTAAGCTACAACCCTAGTTGGAAAAGCAAGATGCTGTGAGCCCAAGGACTCCAATAGGAAAAAATACCCCAGTGAAGAAAGGAAACAAGGAAATAAATAAGAGATATAAGAAGCAATTCAAAAAATTTAAATAAAATATTTAAAGAAAAATTAACAGCAATAATACAGATAGTTCATATATAACTATAAAAAGACTTATGTCAGCCTGTTCTACATAAAAACATTTGCTGCGAGTTTGAACTTTTAAAGTTCTGCTGATTCAACTACCCGATTAGGAAGATCATTCCACAACTTGGTCA
>NC_090725.1:114172880-114225380 GCF_036898095.1 Palaemon carinicauda | reverse complement strand
TCTCACACGCACCTTTTAACTATCTGGCTATCTTGGCCTTTCCTTTCACACCATCGTTCGACTCTTCTTCTATTTCCAAGGGCTTCTGAATTATACACTCTTTCAGTAACCTATTGTGGACCATTCTCTACTCATGGCCGAACCATTTTAAAATGTTCTGATCCATCCGTTCTTCTTTCATAACCTTTTTGATAACTTCTTTGCCCAATCGTCAAGTGTCTCATCCAATAAATTCTTCTGATACCACATAGTAAACAGTTAATCTCTGTAACCTCAACCGCCTTGGCTACAAAGAAAATTTTAAGTCCCGCCAATATTATGTGCATATTTACTACCTATCTTGCGTTTACTTAATTTTTTTACTCACATCTTCCCTGTCTTTCCATCATCACTTCTAAATATCATGCTTATTTATTCTTCCACTATCCATCCGAATTTTCATTACCTTATATTTCTCGTTTCCATTTATTGTACTGTCAGTACCTTACTCCTGCTTGCCTTTATTCTCAGCGTTCTTCTCCTGCAGGCATTTTTAAACTCTCTACTTACCTTCTGCCTTTTCTCATTATTATCCACAATCAGCTCAATGTCATCTGTGAACATTAGCCATTCCACTTATGAAGACCAATTAGTTTTCTTTTCACATAATTTCATAACTATAACCATAAAAATGTTTAACAGTTAAAAAAATTCAGCAACATGCAAAATTAATCAAGAAATAAGGAGAACCATACATCAATAGATCAGAGTTTTATCAGGAATCTTCAGTGTAAGTATTCCAGACCTCCAAACAGCGCTAAAAAGGCTTACATTGAGCAATGCCAGTTGGACGAGACGGTGTAGAACGACTTGTATGTACATCATGATGATGCGTCTGAAACACAGCTGCAATTCGATTGCATAGCATTTAATTGATACGAAAAATTACTAAATGCAAAATTAGGTGTAATTGATATTACAGCTAAAGGTTATGGTTCTAGTGTAGGACGAGAGCCACCATTTGAAATTGTAACACCTAAATACTTTTTAAGATAAGACATTCCATGAATGGTATCAGCACAAAGCCCGGATAACACAAAGTATTATACTCGAATGCTAAATTCCATTAACTACTTGCAGTGCAAGAGCCAAAAGCTATTGAGATACTCCCTTAATTTAGAATCACTGGTAAAACGGCATCACCAACAAATTCTCTGAGATCTCAGTATCAATAAAGTCATTTGCTTATTTCTTCTCATAGAAATAGAGGACACAAAATTAATCAGTGTTGCTGGTACAATAACAATAGCAGCCGAGATTGAAGAGGTGGATGTACAGGCTAACCCTAGAAGTGTCCAAGCCTGTTACTGGTACAGTAATGAGAGCAGCTGAGATCGAAGTTGTGGCAGTACTTGCTAACCCTAGAGGTGTCCAATTTGCTCACTGGTACAGTAACGAGAGTAACTAAGATCGAAGTGGCGGCTATACAATTAGCCCTAGAAGTGTCCAAGTTTGTTACTGGTGCAGTAACAAGAGCAGCTGAGATCGAAGTAGTGGCAGCACTAGCTAGCCCTAGAAGTGTCCAACTTTGCTACCAGCAAAGTAATGAGAACAACTGTGATCGATGTGGTGGCAATATAAATTAGTCGTGGAAGTCTCCAGATTTGTTACTGGTACAGTAATGAGAACAGCTGTGATCGAAGTAGTGGCAGTACAAGTTAGACCTAGAAGTGTCCCAAGTTTGTTACTGGTACAGTAACGAGAACAGCTGAGATCGAAGTAGTGGCAGCACTAGCTAGCCCTAAAAATGTCCAAGTTTGTTACTGGTACAGTAATGAGTACAGTTGTGATCGAAGTGGTGGCAGTACAAGTTAGCCCTAGAATTGTCCAAATTTATTACTGGTACAGTAATGACAATAGCTGAATTCTAAGAGATGGCGGTACAAACTAGCCTAGAAGTGTACTGTACAAGTTTGTTATTGGTACAGTTATGAGAACAGCTGAGATGGAAGTGGTGGCAGTACAAGTTAGCCCTAGAAGTGTCCAAATTTTTTACTAGTACATTAATGAGAACAGCTGAATTCTAAAAGATGGCGGTACAAGCTAGCCATAGAAGGGTACAAGTTTGTTATTGGTACAGTATTGAGAGCAGCTGAGATCGAAGTGGTGGCAGTACTAGCTACCCCTAGAAGTGTACAAGTTTGTTATTGGTTCAGTAATGAGAGCAGCAACTATCAAATTGGTGACAGTACAAGGTAGCCAAAGAAGTGTCCAAGTTTGTTACTAGAAGAGTAATGAGAGCAGCTGAGATCGAAGTGGTGGCAGTACAAGCTAACCTTAGAAGTATCCAAGTTTGTTATATTTACGACAACTAGCTTTCCTTACATCAGACTTTTATTTAGACTGAAGGTTGTTTCCACATATGCAGCTTTTCCGACAAACAGCATTTTCACCAGAACTGGCTATCTAATAAATTTGCTAATCCTGATCTAGATATTAATCTCTGGCACCGTCGTTCAGTTAGTTTCTTATACATGTTACATAAGATTCTTTCATAACCATCCTTTACATTTAGATTTTCCCAAACTGCACCATCCTGCACGTAATACTAGGTATGCATTTAATTCTAACAGTCATGCCTTCTCAATCATAAGGGGCAATACTATACAGTATTCTAGAATTTTTATCTCCTCTATGACCATATTGTGAAATGATCTTCTTAATGAGCATTTGTATCGGGGGAACTTCAGAAGTTCAAACTTGCAGTGAATACTTTTATGTTGAACAGGCTGACATAAGTATCTCTTCAAAGTTTATATTTGACAGATCCCTTTTAACATTGTTATTGTTCTTAAGATATTTTATATTTATTGTTTACTACTTCTCATATACTTTATTTATTTCTTTATTACCTTTCCGCGCTGGGCTATTTGTCCCTGTTGGAGCCTTTGGTTATATAGCATCCAGCTTTTCCAACTAAGGTTGTAGATCTTTTTGCCGTAGGTTTAATGATTACTTTCTGGCAAAGATATAATTGAAGCTGCAGGAATCTGTGTATGGATAAGTAAACTAGGAAGGTCAATTTAAAGGATTTTATGTTGATCACTTTAAAACTATGTTTGAATTACTTAATACAAACCGGTCATCACAACCGACTTGTAAAAAGTGGATTTCCCTCTACAAGCAGTTCATTGAATTCATCATTTCTTAAATAAGATTAATATGATTAAATTCATTTTTCTTTATTAAATACTCTGGTTCATCTATTTGTTTTTAGAGTCCTTTTATATGATTTAGTAAATATTATTATGATTACGTTCCCATTAGCTGATAGTTTAACAAACTCACTGTTTTCACTGCCATTTTTAGGGTTGTTTAGATATTATCGTAATTCCTTTATTATTTCCTCGGTATTTGAACAAACACACTGTTCCATAGCCCTTCCCTAAGGTTGTTGACTCATTTAGTCCCCTATTGACTCAATTAGGCCCCTATTGACTAATTTAGGCCCCTATTGACATTCAGGCCCGTATTGACTCAGGGCTATTGACTCATTTAGGCCCCTATTGACTCAATTAGGGTCTTATTGACTCGGTTAGGCCCTATTGACTCAATTAGGGTCCCTATTGACTCATTTAGGCCCCTATTGACTCATTCAGGCCCGTATTGAGTCAATTAGGGCTCTATTGACTCATTCAGGCCCCTATTGACTCAATTAGGGTCTTATTGACTCAGTTAGGGCCCTATTGACTCATTTAGGCCCCTATTGACTCAATTATCGTAATCTCGTTCTTATTTCCTTGGTATTTAAACAAACACAGTTTTTAGAGCACTTCTTTAAGGTTGAGTGAATTTTATCGTAATTCTGTTTTAATTTGCTCTGTATTTAAACAAACACACTGTTTTTAGAGCACTTTAAGGTTGAGTGAATATTATCGTAATTCCTTTTTAATTGGCTCTGTATTTAAACAAACACACTGCTTTTAGAACACTTCTTTAAGGTTGAGTGAATATTATCGTAATTCCGTTTTAATTGGGTCTGTATTTAAACAAACACACTGCTTTTAGAGCACTTCTTTAAGGTTGAGTGAATATTATCGTAATTCCGTTTTAATTGGCTCTGTATTTAAACTAACACACTGCTTTTAAAGCACTTCTTTAAGGTTGAGTGAATATTATCGCAATTCTGTTTTAATTGGCTCTGTATTTAAACAAACACACTGCTTTTAGAGCACTTCTTTAAGGTTGAGTGAATATTATCGTAATTCCGTTCTTATTTCCTCGGCATTTAAACAAACACTATTTTCACAAGCATTTTTATGGTTGATTAAATATTATCGTAATTCAGTTATTATTTCCTCGATATTTAAACAAACGCTGTTTTCAGAGGCATTTTATGGTTGATCAAATGTTATCGTAATTCCGTACTTGTTTCCTCGGTATTTAAACAAACACTGTTTTCAGAGGCATTTTATGGTTGATCAAATATTATCGTAATTCCGTTCTTGTTTCCTCGGTATTTAAACAAACACTGTTTTCAGAGGCATTTTATGGTTGATCAAATATTATCGTAATTCCGTTCTTGTTTCCTCGGTATTTAAACAAACACTGTTTTCAGAGGCATTTTATGGTTGATCAAATATTATCGTAATTCCGTTCTTGTTTCCTCGGTATTTAAACAAACACTGTTTTCAGAGGCATTTTATGGTTGATCAAATATTATCGTAATTCCGTTCTTGTTTCCTCGGTATTTAAACAAACACTGTTTTCAGAGGCATTTTATGGTTGATCAAATATTATCGAAATTCTGTTATTATTTCCTCGATATTTAAACAAACACACTGTTTTCAGAGACATTTTTCATGGTTGAGTAAACGCTATTATAATTACGCTCCAATTAGGTCGATATATAAACTCACTTCAAAAATATTCTGCCCAAGAGATTTAATAAATTCAAACAAGCAATATTTTGCTACTCTCAGTAAAATTCTTATGAATAATGTTCTGCAGTTTCTCTTCTACTCATAAATATGAACAAATAGCCTCTGCAATGATATAATTTCCCTCGAACAAGAGAGATTTCCGTGAACGCAGGGTATATATCTTTGTCGATGATCCTTTGGAAGATGTTATGCGGTTTTATAATGGGTTATTCTTTTACGTTATGTAAACTCATTGAGTCATGAGAGCGAGTTATTTCTACTCAAAAATATTCATCTTTGAGAATTGCCTTCTTCTTAGAAATTATGACTTTGTACAAGTGTATAAGTTCCAACTTCGTTATTTCATATCCATTTTATTGAGGATATAATTTGCATCGTATTCTTTCATTTTGTCAACCTTACATGGCTTATTTATTTGTGCCAGAATGCTGCTTATTTGTTAAATTGTTCGTTCCTTTAAAGCATGAAATGGAGAAGGACTTTATTAAAGAGATTTATTCTCAAAGCCTGTTATTTTAATGGACATGTATTAAAATGAAAGAAAAAACAAGTAGAATGACCTATCCAAGATTTCAGACCTCCTCCAATTGAGATTTTCAAAATTTTACTCAAGTCTACGGAGTAAGCTATCCCTTTTTCATATGTTGATCATAAGTTAATCTACTGTGTAAAGATAAGAATTATAACCAGAATCACGATCTTGATCCGGATCACCTCCAAAATGTAAAAGACACTAATGGAGCATAATACTTAATCGTTGTTAAAATTTAGTGACAATCTGGCAATATGCTTTGACGTTATCATGCTAACAGACAGCAGCAAGAACAAATTCAGCCGTGTCTACTTCACTGCAGGACAAAGGCCCCAGACATTCATATTCACATCTGGTGTCTGGCAAGTTCTCATCACCACGCTAGTCAGTACGGATTGGTGATGGTGGGAGATTTTCCTCTGAACTGTATTAGGCCCTACCTAATACAGCTTTGTTGATCATTGAGGATACGTAAACCCTTTCACCATGTTAAGGTATCGTTACTCAGACAAACTAACAGATAAATAGATCAATTGTGGTCAAGAAGCTGTTCACAAACAAACAAAGACACACACACAAACACACATACACAAATAAACACACAAACACACACTCAAACAACACACAAACAGGGGATAAATTAAAGCAGATCATTCTGTTACCTGCTTGGCGGAGATATTAAAACACAAACAAACACACACTCACACACACAACCAAACACACACACACAAACAGGGGGGTAAATAAACGGAGATCCTTCTGTTACCTCCTTGGGGGAGATAATAAGAAACGAGGAAAGGGATAATTCATCTTCCATAATTCTTGCAACAAAAATGGAGCTCAGTCAAAGGACTCCGGAGAAGGTAATCATCTTATATAAATCCTCCGGATTATTGGCGGAATGAAATTGGCTTTGGCCTATGGTTCTTATCTTCTGTAAGTCCTCATTAACTTTGAGGCTTTTATCCTTAACAAAAGAATCTTATTATATAATTAATGCACGTAATTAGAAGTCAGATTAAAAAAAAAAAATAATTTAACTTAAGTTGAATCTGTGGAACTTCAGAAATTCAAAGTTGCAGCTGAGGTTTTTTTATGTTGAACAGGCTGACATAAGTCTCTCTTTATAGTTTATATATGAAAGATCTATTTTAATGTAATTACTGTTCTTAAAATATTTAATTGGAATTGTTCATGTCTTCTCTTTTAGTTTATTTATTTCCTTTACTCACTGGGCTATTTTCCCCTGTTGGAGACCTAGGGTTTATAGCATCCTGCTTTTTCAACTAGGTTATAGCTTAGCTAATAATAGTAATAAATAGAGGGGCACTCAGTAGAGCGCAGACGTCCGCCGTGGCAGCTTATTTCTTGACATTTTGCTCGACCTTGACCTGGACCTTTGACCTTAACATGTATTAATTGGCGTCGAATTTTATACACTGTATTAATTGGAGTCGAATTTTATACACTCAAATGTGAACCAAGTTTGAAGTCTCTGTAACAACTATGTCCAAACTTATGGCTGATTACGTGAATTAGACATTTTGCTTGACCATGATCTTGACCTTTCAAATTTTAACCATCTCTAGCTTTTTACAATAGTGTTAATCCCTGCAAGTTTCATTACTCTACGATTAAAATTGTGTCCAGGAAGCTGTTCACAAACAAACACACACAAAAAAACCACACATAACCTCCTTCCAACTTCGTTTGCTGAAGTAATAATAATATTGAACCGACGAACAACCTCAAGGTTCAAGAATTTATATTTATGTGAAGATACACAACGAGATGAGAGAGAGAGAGATCTTTATAAGCATCTTCGTGTCTCATCCCCTGAGCAACCTTTCAAAACGTAGCATCACACATGCCCTTTTCCCTCTCTTCTTCCCTCTATTGCATTTCTTCTCGTTATCTTGCTCTTCAATAAGTCCCCTCTTTCCCCTTTACTGTCTTCCATTCAAAAATTTCTCTGATTATACAATACAGGATACGAAAGATTATAACGGGTCTCATTTAGGGGGAATATGGGAATATATCTATTTTTTTTTTTTTTTTTTTTTTTTTTTTTTGTAATTTGAGCTCGGGAATCTCCTAATCATGTATGATACAATGAGAAAACGAAGAGACGCAGTTGAGGAAGACTTGGATGTTATTAGATTGCAATGGTTTGTTTTTTACCTCTGCCAACGAAGTTGGAAGGAGGTTATGTTCTACCCTTTTTTGTGTGGTTGTTTGTGAACAGCTTCCTGGCTACAATTTTAATCGTAGAGTAATGAAACTTGCAGGGATTAACTGTTATGTAAAAAAGCTGGAAATGATTAAATTTTGGAAGGTCAAGGTCTAAGGTCAAAGTCACAGTCAAGCTAAATGTCCAATTCGCGTAATCAATCATAAGTTTGGACATCGTTGTCTCAGAGACTTCAAACCTGGTTCATATTTAAATGTATGAAAATCCACGCCAATTAATTCATGTTAAGGTCAAAGGTCAAGGTCGAGGAAAAGGTCTAGAAATAAGCTGCCACGGTGGAGGTCTGCTCTCTACTGAGTGCCCTAGTTTCCTTTAGTTTTTTTCTAAGAAAAGTTGATGTGAAAAATGAATAAGTTCTATTATATATTATATAAAACTGATGCGCTTGTTCAGATTTTATTTTTTCTTTTGATAATTGATAATATCGTTCATCTATTTTCCACTAGATTCTAGACAAATCAATTCCCCCAACAACGCATTCAAGAAAAGTCAAAAATATTTTCTGAAGATGTAGGTTTCTTAGAAGAGCGGTAAGTGATTCCAAGAATGGCAGTTTAATTATAGTTCTTCTGGTGCTTCCCGCTTTTTCTCGTTAATAAAGGTAATCACCGTAGATCAAGCAATAACGAGAATCTGGTACCTGGTAGCATTGAAAACCACTTGAGAGTGCACTCAGTAGAGCGCAGACCTCCTCCGCGTCAGCTTATTTCTCAACCTTTTGCTCGACCTTGACCTTTGACCTTCAACATGCATTAATTGGCGTGAATTCTGATACACTCAAATATGAACCAAGTTTAAAGTCTCTGTGACAACGATGTCCAAACTGATGGCTGATTACGTGAATTGGATGTTTTGCTCGCCCGTGACCTTGACCTTTGACCTTTCAAAATTTTATCATTTCCAGTTTTTAACATAACAGTTAATCCTTGCATATATGCATATATGGTCAGTCTCTAGGGCAATGTCACTGTCCCTTGCCTCTGCCATTAAAGACCTTTAAAATTATTATTGATATGCTTTCACGTATCAAGAATCTTCATCAAGGATATATATATGCCAAAAAAAGCAGCTTGAGTAGCTATATCCTTACCATCATTCTCTACAGTGAAGAAAATTGAAAGCTTTAACGTGCTACATAAAGGAATCGCAGTACTTAACTGTTGGTGCCATATAGTATCGTGATGTATCAAGTGACCAATGGTTTAGTATCCAATCTCTTTGGTGTTTATTATCTCTTGTTCAGCTCAGATTTTTCTTTTTTTTAGTGTATTTACACTCCAGCTTTGCTTTAAGCTCGCTTCGCACAAGCGGATTTTTCCCGCTCGTTAGTTGGCATGTCTCCACACGAGAGGATTTTCTCTGAGGAGCCTTATAGTTTATATAGGCCAAGAATAAACAGCAGAGATTATAGATGTGACATTACCCACTGATTTTGGCTTCAATAGAGCTGAGAGGTAGAAAATAACAAAATAAGGGTTGTGGTGGCCTAAGTGGTAACGTCTCTGACTGGTAATCACCAGACTGGGGTTCGAGCCCACTCAAACTTGTTGTTTCCCTTGGTCAATGCAACCTCACCACCCTTGTGAGCTAAAGATGGGGGTTGAGGGAGCCTATAGGTCTATCTGCTGAGTCAGATAGAGAGGGTAGAGAGGGGCTTGGGCGCTGATCATATGTAATACGGTCAGTCTCTGTTTGTTAGGGCAATGTCACTGTCCCTTCCCTCTGGCATTCATGAGCGGCCTTTAAACCTTTAAAACTAAAGTACGACCTGAAAAATACATGGGAACTGGAACTGCACCAGTGATATAAATTGAAACCATTTATGGTATTAAGACAGTGAGAACCACGCGGAGTAGCAGTTAGATTAGGTTAGGTTATGCTAGGTAGGGATAGGTTAGATTAGATTAGATTAGGTTAGGTAAGGTTAGGTTAGGTTAGGTTAGGTTAGGTAGTGCTATATTAGGTTATATTAGGTTAATGCACTCGGCTAGTAAATCATTACAGCTCGGAAATTGGGCAGCATGAGAAGGGCATTGTTGATCTTCATTGATTTCTAATCTGAGCGGACAAAACCGCTTTCCTCTTGGTAAGGGTAGAAGAGACTCTTTAGCTCCTCTAGGAGAAGGACACTCCAAAATCAAACCATTGTTATCTGGTCTTGGGTAGTGTCATAGCCTCTGTACCATGGTTTTCCACTTTCTTGGGTTAGAGTTCTCTTGCTTGAGGGTACACTCGAGCACACTATTCTATCTTATTTCTCATTCTCTTGTTTTGTTAAAGTTTATATAGTTTATATAGGAGATATTTATTTCAATGTTGTTACTCTTCTTAAAATATTTTATTTTCCTTTTTATTCCTTTCCTCACTGGGCTATTTTCCCTTTTGGAGCCCCTGGCCTTAAAGTATCCTGCTTTTCCAACTAGGGTTGTAGCTTAGGAAGTAATAATAATAATAATAATAATAATAATAATAATAATAATAATAATGTGAAGCGAGCCTTATTCATACTTACATTACCAACTTTTTCCTATTCTCTATTTTCACCGTTGCCACTCAGTAGTATCATAAACAACATTACTGAACCGTTGGCTAGTTTTTTATTCTTATGTTTTTCTCCTAACGAAACGTCTTCATCATCCCATCTTTGCCTTTAAAATCATCTTCTCGCAATGCTCCTTCCATTCCGTAAATCTATCCTCCCCCTTTTTTCGTGTTTTTTTTTCCTAAATCCCTCTCCCTTTATTCAGAAAGGCCTGACACCCTCCGGAAGCGGGCTAATGCAGGAGGTAATTGAAGAAGAAACTTGCGAGGCCGAACGGGAAAAATTCTTTTAAATGTTTTGAAGACTACTGAAGAAGTTCGGGCTCGGACAAGCCTCTTTACTACGGTTAGGGGATTTTTATATTGAATTTTGATTCTGATTCTGATTTAATTCATTCATTTCGTTCATAAGACTTTTAAACCTTATTTTAAGATGTATATATATTGTGAGGCAAATATAAGGAAATTTAAGAGGCAGACTTGTCGCTACTTAAGGTCACTAATGTGACATTTTTCCACGAGTGACCAACCTCAATTTATGCAGTCCTGTCCATTTTCGGAGCTTCATCATCATAACAATAGGGATGAAATTGTTCAGTAGCTACTATCCTTTTGGTTAGGGTAGAAGAGACCTTAGCTATGGTAAACATCTCTTCTAAGAAAAGGACACTGCAATATCAAGCTATTGTTCTCTAGTCTTGGGTAGTGCTATATTCACACTACCACATCTCAAGTTAGAGTTCTCTTGCTTGAGGGTACATTATTTTATCTTTCTTTATTCCCTTTCCTCACTGGGCTATTTTCCCTGTTGGAGTCCTTTTAGGGCTTACAGCATCCTGCTTTTCCAACGAGGTTTGTAGTTTAGCCAATAATAATAATAATAATAATAATAATAATAATAATAATAAGCATCTCCTCTGAGAAGGACACTCCAAAATCAAACCATTGTTCTCTTGTCTTGGGTACTGCCAAAGTTTCTGTGTCATATCTTGGGTTAGAGTGCTTTTGCTTGAGGGTGCACTCAGGCACATTATTTTAGTCTGTTTCCTTATATCCTTTCCTCACTGGGCTATTTTCCCTGTTGGATCCATTAGAGGGCTTAGAGCATCCTGCTTTTCCAACTAAGGTTGTAGCTTAGTTAATAATAATAATGATATTAATAATAATAATAATAATAATAATAATAATAAAAATGATAATAATAATAATGATCATAATAATAATAATGATCATAATAATGATAATGATCATAATAATAATAATGATCATAATAATAATACTTGACCGTTTATTTTTGTGGTATGAGAATGCTAAAAGTGGAAACTTAAAAGAAGAAAACCTAAATCATGTTGGTTAGGTTGTGAACAAGATGTGTCAGGAGGGAAAGTTCTCAGCATCCAGAAAGTGAGTGATGGTGTCTAAGTTAAAAGTAAATCCAGTAGTGCTTATGAACCAGAAATTTTCTGCACATCCATGACTCGGTAGTTAAAGTGTATCAGGGATGATTTTATATTCTTTTCTTGGTAGCCACCTTTTATTGGAATCTACTTGATGTTGAAAATTTATATACAATAGATATTATATATTGAGATTTCCGAGTTAATGATTTATTTCTATTGTGCATACTTATCATTTAAAAGCATAAGCGGAAGATAATCCACATATTTTCCCCTGACCATGCAACGGATTAACCTAAAGCGCTGACCCAAGTTAATCCAAATACAACGGTGTTTCCTTACTCCATTATATGAATCGTAAGATTAATAAAATTCTGTTTGCCCTAAGCAATGGTAAAAATCCAATGCCAAACGTGATATGCAAAGGACCTTAATAGACAGGTGGTTTGCGTTTTAAACGTTGATTTTATTTGGTATTACCTCCGACAACGAAGTTGGAAGGATGTTATGTTTTCGCCCATGGCCGTGACCTTGACCTTCCAAAATTTAATCATTTCCAGCTTTTTACATAAAAATTAATCCCTGCAAGTTTCTTTACCCTACGATTAAAATGGTGGACAGGAAACTTCACAAACAAGGGGTAAAAAATAACCTCCTTCCAATTTTGTTTGCGGAGGTAACAAGCCACAGTGTAACTCATAATTCCCCCAAATATAAATTTTAATAAGTAAATGCTTCGCTTATAAAAAAAGAAGACACGGAAAAACTATTAGAAATAATTAGACAAAGAACGCATAAGTCAATATTGCATATATTGCATAACTGCAACAGACGACTACATATTGTAATTGAAACCGTATTTGAATCCGGTTCACTTCAATGGCCAGCGATCCCGGTGTAGAATTAATCCGCTACAGAGCTAAATTGGTTTCACGTCACAAATTGCCTTATATAAGACGACAAATTGCATCAAAGGCACTAATCACGCTGTTCTCCAAACCGGGCAATCTTTGGTCGTTGCGTTCAGTGAGGTTGAAGGCTTTTATATGGAGGGAGAGAGGTTGAAGGCTTTTATATGGAGGAAGAGAGGTTGAAGGCTTTTATTTGGAGGGAAAAAGGTTGAAGGCTTTTATATTAAGGAAGAGATGTCTAAAGCTTTTATATGGATAGAGAGAAGTTGAAGGCTTTTATATGGAGGGAGAGAGGTAGAAAGCTATTATATGGATAGAGAGAAGTTGAAGGCTTTTATATGGAGGGAGAGAGGTAGAAAGCTATTATATGGATAGAGAGAAGTTGAAGGCTTTTATATGGCGGGAGAGAGGTAGAAAGCTTTTACATGGCGGGAGAGAAGTTGAAGGCTTTTATATGGAGGGAGAAAGGTTGAAGGCTTTTATGTTGAGGAAGAGATGTCGAAGGCTTTTATATGGATAGAGAGAAGTTGAAGGCTTTTATATGGAGGGAGAGAGGTAGAAAGCTTTTATATGGCGGGAGAGAAGTTGAAGGCTTTTATATGGAGGGAGAGAGGTTGAAGGCTTTTATATGGAGGGAGAGAGGTTGAAGGCCTTTATATGGAGGGAGAGAGGTTGAAGGCCTTTATATGGAGGGAGAAAGGTTGAAGGCTTTTATATGGATAGAGAGAAGTTGAAGACTTTTATATGGAGGGAGAGAGGTTGAAGGCTTTTATATTGAGGAAAAGAGGTAGAAAGCTTTTATATGGATAGAGAGAAGTTTAAGGCTTTTATATGGAGGGAGATAGGTTGAAGGCTTTTATATGGAGGGAGAGAGGTTGAAGGCTTTGATATGGAGGGAGAGGTGTAGAAGGCTTTTATTTGGAGGGAGAGAGGTTGAAGGCTTTTATATGGAGGGAGAGAGGTTGAAGGCTTATATATGGAGGGAGAGAGGTTGAATGTTTTTATATGGAGGGAGACGTAGAAGGCTTTTATATGGAGGGAGAGAGGTTGAAGGCTTTTATATGGAGGGAGAGAGGTAGAAGGCTTTTATGTGGAAGGAGAAAGGTTGAAGGCTTTTATATGGAGTGAGAGAGGTTGAAGGCTTTTATACGGAGGGAGAGAGGTAGAAGGCTTTTATATGGAGGGACAGGAGAAGAAGGCTTTTATATGGAGGGACATTGGGAATTTGGGTGACATTAAATTGTACACATTCTGTTCCATAAATGCATGTTTATAAATAAACTAGCGTATGTCATCCGTCAAAAGTGCGGTAGAGGAGGGACACTGGATAACTTATTCTAAGTGTGCACATTCTGTTTCATGAATACATGTTTTTAAATAAACTAGTGTACGCGACCCGTCAAAAAGGATGGCTAAATATTTAGATAGACATGCAAATACACACGTGCACACTTAAATTCAATTTTTCATACCCCCTCCCCCTTTCCTCTGGGGGTACCCCATTTCACCAGGTTATGACTACTCTCTCCTCTCTACCCAAGGGACAGTGAGAGACCGAGTAGTTATGTGTCGGGTAATCAAGTTTATAAACCTACAACTTGTTTTATTTATTGAATAAATATTTTATAAACATGGAAATTTCTTTATTAAATAAATAGTTTATAAACATGCACATTTCTTTATTTATTTTGTCATACTTAAAATTTGGTATTGATAATTTTGAAACTTCCCTGTTTTCTTGGTCTCAAGTTTGTTTTGGGTGTAAAAAACTTACACACACTCTCTCTCTCTCTCTCTCTCTCTCTCTCTCTCTCTCTCTCTCTCTCTCTCTCTCTCTCTCTCTCTCTCTCTCTCTCTCTCTCTCTCATTTGATGTTGGAATTAACTTTGTACATTACTCGCATATTTTCTTTTTTTTTTTTTGACCAATCTTTTCTTTGATCTTTTGGGTATAGAATTATTGCCCTCTAATTCATCTATAAAAAGTATACCAATTTCACTGAAACTCTCAGTCACAAAATACGTAAACATGTTCAAAGAAAAAGTATGTGTTTTCTTGATAGAAAACACGATGCACAGCATATGTATGAACTAAAAGCATTATGCCTATTTTCAAGAAATTCCTTGACTTTTGTAATAAAGTCTAGGGCATCTAAAGGCTTGAGGCAATAAAAATACTACACTTTAGCAATGAAAGCTTTATCTCTTAGCCACTGATTATAAAAGGGTTTGTCCATAACTCCTATTTGTTGTCTCTCTGCATTTTCATCGAACATTATCTGTTTTACTCATATTCATTTTCAATCCTTCAAATAAAAAAAATTGAAAGTCAGAAGAGGACATCCGAAGACTAAAGAAATGATAAAAAATACACATTTAATTCCATGAAATCGTCATCTAGTAGGCACTGGGTTGTGGTGGCTGATGTGGTAACGTCTCTAACTGGTAATCGCCAGACTGGGTTTCGCGTCCCGCTCAAACTCGTTAGTTCCTTTGATTATTGCATCCTCACCATCCTTTCGAGCTAAGGATGGGGGGTTGGTACTTGGGGGAGCCTATAGGTCTATCTGCTGAGTCATCAGCAGCCATTGCTTTTCCCTCCTTGATCCTAGCTTGGATGGAAGGGGGTTGGGCGGTCATCATATGTATATATGGTCAGTCTCTAGGGTATTATCCAGCTTGATAGGGCAATGTGAATGTCCCTTGCCTCTGCCATTTCATGAGGGACCTTTAAACCTTGAAACTAATTACAAAGAAAAAAGTACCGTAAAAAAAATCAAAGGAATTAGAAAAATAAGAGGTTTGAAACAGAAAGCATCAACAGGTATTTCAAAATAACAAACTGAACCGAAAGGGAAATACAGTAATACAGTTTGAACTCTTTTACAATTAAATCATCTTCTTGTAGACAGTGATTCATCATCATCTCCTACGCCTATTGACGCAAAGGGCCTCGGTTAGATTTCGCCAGTTGTCTGTCTTGAGCTTTTAATTCAATTCTTCTCCATTAATTCAATATTTCTCCATTCATTTTTACAAACATAAACAGGAGGAGAGTAGTGAAAAAATTCAAATACAGAAATACACAGTGCGATCTCCTGAAGGCGCCTTCAATATAAAAGCCAGATTTCCTCTGAACTGACGATTCTATGGAGTGATTCTTATTTCTTCCGTGATCGCCGGGACATTCCGGATGGGAAAGTTTTCAAGGTTAATGGCTTCTCTCGGACGTCGCTTCCGCCGAAGTCGAGGAGTTAAGGCGATGGCTTCTCCCTACGGAAGCGAGTAAGCATTATTCAAGAGGAAAGACGGTCCGGAGCCGTTCTAGTTGCAGAGTTGCAAGGTTGGCCTTTTTCGGGCCAGAAAAATCCAAATTTGGCATTTTTTTGTGTTAGATACCTAAATTTGGCCTTTTTGAAATTGGTTAGCCTTAAATGATATATTTTCGGCCTTTTTCTACTATTAGGTTGGCCTTTAAAAGCTGCAGTTGATCAGACGTTGGCCTTTTCTCATTGAGAAAACTTTGGGAACCCTGGTTCTATATGTGTGAAGGGGGGATGCAGCAGAGTTCAAACCGTTCTTCTAAAAGGGGCTATTTCGAAGGAAAAGGGTGGAAATTTATGTGTCATACTTGAAAGGTCTTCAAGTGAACGGAAATTTTATGACAAGTTCCCTATTCCTTTT
Source organism: Palaemon carinicauda (assembly GCF_036898095.1). Classification (NCBI taxonomy): domain Eukaryota; kingdom Metazoa; phylum Arthropoda; class Malacostraca; order Decapoda; family Palaemonidae; genus Palaemon; species Palaemon carinicauda. The sequence goes on along the minus strand of NC_090725.1, from coordinate 114,209,143 downwards.
TGAATTAGAGTAAATGATGTCTCCATTATCATACTAGCCTCTAGGTGTGTCCTTAGCTTCCTTGTTTTCTTCTTGGAAGAAAAGTGTGAAAATTTATGTGTCATACTTGAAAGGTTTCAAGTGAAGGGAAATTTTCTGACAAGTCCAGTTTTCCTTTTTGTATTAGATTGAACTGAACCCAGCATTATTATGCTGACTTCCATTAAGTGTTTTCTGTTTCCTTGTTTCGTTTTTAGATTTTTATTCTTGCTACACAAACTGTTCTTCTAAAGGGGCTGTTTCGAAGGAAAAGGTGGAAATTTATGTGTCATACTTGAAAGATCTTCAAGTGATGGGAAACTTTCTGACAAGTCCAGTTTTCCTTTTAGAATTAGATTAAATTGGGTCTCCATTATCATACTAGCTTCTAGATGTGTTTTTTTTTTTTTTTTTTTTTTTTTTTTTCATTACAAATGTCAAGATTTTCCTTTCTTCCTGCGAGCAGATTGATTACCAAAAACAAGTTTTATGCTCAAGTTGCAGCTATTGTACTTTTATGTTATTGTTCTTTATTAGTTTTCATAAAGAGTTTGAGACTTTATTTTAAGTATTATTATTATTACTGATTAAGCTACAACCCTAGGTAAAAAGCAGGATTCTATAAACCCAGGGATCCCAACAGGAAAAATAACCCCGTGAGGAAAGGAAACAAGGAAAAATAAAATATTTTAAGGACAGTAACGTTAAGATAAATATTTCCTATATAAACTATAAAATCTTTAACAAAACAAGAGGAAGAGAAATTAGATAGAATAGTGTGCCTGAGTTTACCCTCAAGAAAGTTCCAACAATAAGATTTACGTACTTAAAGACTTTTAAGTTCTCTTTAGCAATGTTCCAACATTAAAAAAGAAAAGAAAAAAAATATTTTCATAGCATAAGGAAGAAAGGGGGGGGGGAATTCATTGGTCATGGGAATTCATTGGCCACGGGAATTCATTGGTCATAATAGAAAGATCTTCAAGTGAACGGAAATTCTCTGATAAGGCCAGCATTCGATCTTGGATCATATTAAATGGGGTCTCCATTATCCTAGTTGCTTATATACGTGTTATTTGTTTCCGTTTTATTTCATTTTTTACTTCAGAAATTAAGACATGGAAAGTATTTTCAGCTAGTTTAAAAAAAAAAAAAATCTGAATTTTTTTTTTTCAATTGTTTTTTCAATTTTTTTTTTTTTGGTGGGGGGGTGTTTCAGTTGATTTTTAAATAATTTCCTAGAAATAAACTCTACCCTGAATTTCGCGTTTTCTATCTCTTTAGAGTGGTGTATTGAGTTTCTTCCAACTCACCATTTATATATTTTTCATCTAATATTAAATTATAAATCACGTTAACTCCATGGTGATACCTAGCAAAACCTAAAGTCGAAAAGTAAATGAACACAGCTTGAAATTGTCATGAAAAAAGAAAAACAAAAATAAGAATAAATGAAACAATTTTTGTGAGCTGTGGTTTTGATTGCCCCTCTATTATTATTATTATTATTATTATTATTATTATTACTAGCCAAGCTGCAACCCTAGTTGGAAAAGCAAGATGCTATAAGCCCAAGGGCTCCAACAGGGAAAAATAGCCCAGTGAGGAAAGGAAATAAGGAAATGAATAAATGAGGAGAGCAAATTAACAATAAATCATTCTAAAAACAGTAACAACGTCAAAACAGATATGTCATATATAAAATATGAAAAGACTTATGTCAGCCTGTTCAACAAAAAAAAAAAAAAAAAAAAAACATTTGCTGCAACTTTGATACAGACATGGGCTCTTGCATCGCATTGGCAGCCCGAATTTAAAGACTGTAGATAAGTCTGCTAGAGATTTCGTTGGTAATTTCATTTTTGAAATGAGATGAAAACCATTCTTGGTCGGCTTGGGAAACACAGAAGTTCTGAAAAGAACGGATGAGATGGTTATGGAATGAGCACGCCAGAACACTCGAGCGATCACTGTACAGAAGAGAGGTCGCATCTGAAGTCTATTGGTGCTGGAAACCGCATTTCAATACACCCATACCCCCGTACCTCTTACGTTTTAAAGTTTTAAAAGGCCACTTATGAATGACAGAGGTAAGGGACAGTGACATTGCCCTGGCAAATAGGACAATACCCTAGACTAGAGACTGACCATATTATCTATTATATGATCAGCATTTAAGGGGGCTAGTGTACCGAAAAATAGCTGATTTAGGTATCAGATGCCGAATTTTACTTTTGTGCATTTCCGGCAACTTCATAGTGTTGGCAATGCCAGACGTATGAAATTTTGTGAATTTCGTGCTTCTAAAGCAAAAAAATGGGGGGTAACGGGGTAAAGGGCGCGTGCCGCTTGAGTTGTCATTCCGTGAGACCCCTTCCTTCCATTGAATCATATACTTTGCAAATAATGTATAAATGCTTTTTCAAGCTGGGGATACTCCTAAAAAACGAACCTAGTTTGATACCTCATAGGTGGTTTGGAAAATCATGCATAAAAAAATGATAATTGTTGCATGCAATTCTAAAAACATTATGCAAAAACTGGCTTATATTGATAAAAAAAATTGTATGACAGGCAAATAGCAATTTATACAGTAAAACATTTATGTCTGAATGTTCCCAAAACTTTAAGTGAAATTTGACTTTAAAAAAAAGAAAAAAAAATATAATTGGATAATTATTTTTTATGCAATTCTGGAAGTTTTGAGGGAACACCCAAGTGCAAAGAGAAAGCTAATATGATAAAAAAAAATTTCATGAGATATAAATAGTTATTTATTCCAGAAAAAGTGCTTCCCAGTGGGAATAATTCATGTGGTAATGATGCTAAAACTTCAAGTGACGTTTTCTCGAAACTAAATTTTGAGTGATATGAGCTTATATAAATCCCTAAGACTTTTTTGATTATTGATGGATTTTCAAAATTCAAAAATTGCTGGCATTTATATATAATTTAGAAGGACTCCATTGATTTTAATCCGAATTTTTTATTCTTTTTCATTTTTTTCACGAATTTTTTATATATTACATTTTATTTCATTTATTTATTTATTTTTAATAACTGTAAGTATTACTAATGTAAAAAATACTAAGCAATCAAATTAAAGAAAATAGAAGGCACTACAAGTTCTAATAAAATTTATGAAAAAACAAACAAACAAAAACAATTTATAATGATCTAAAAAAAAAAAATTATTAACCAATTTTTTTCAAATTCGGCATGAGAGTACCTCTATATACTCTAAGCAACTACACAAAGTTTCGTGAGTACAGAATAATAAATAGGGACTTTTTGTCTTCGGTACACTAGCCCCCTTAAGCTCCCTCTCCACCCAAACTAGGACCAGGTAGGGCCAGGCAATGGCTGCTGATGACTCAGCAGATAGACCTATAGGCTCCCCCAAACCTACTATCCTTAGCTCACAAGGATGGTGAAGTTGCAGACACTTGAGGTACTAACGAGTCTGAGACGTTACCAATCATTTCTTAAACCATCCTAACTAGCCACGTAGCTGTCTACTAATGTAGTCGAAATAACTATAGTCCTGATCAGGCTCGTTAGTTCCTTCGATGTCTGCAACCTTACCATCCTTGTATGCTAAGGATGGGGGTGAGTTTGCGGGAGCCTATAGGTTTATCTACTGAGTCATCCGCAGCCATTGCCTGCCCCTCCCTGGTCCTAGCTTGGGTGGAGAGGAGGCTTGGGCGCTGATCATATGATACATGATCAGTCTCTTAGGCATTGTCATGCTTGCTAGGTCATTGTTACTATCCCTTGCCTCCGCCATTCATAAACGGCCTCGAAACCTTTAAACTACAATAAATGCAACAGTTTTGGTCCACTGCTGGACAAAGGCCTCAGACGTGTCCTTGGTCGTGACTGGGGTTTGACCACTTTCATAACCAAGCTAGCTATTGCTGATTGGTGATGGTGGGAGACTAGTATGATCGCTCATAGCAAACCAACCTAATTTGGGTGATCCTGACTAGTACAGCTTTGCTATTCATGGTAATACACAAACCCTTTCACCACGTTAAGGTATTCCTACCATAAGAAATATCTGAAACCTGGATTCTGAAAATAGCTTGAAAAACATCATTTCCAATCCCTGCCCACATAAGTATCTACTAATTTAGCTAAAGTTACTAGAGTTCTGTCTACAGTACGTACAACAACAACAGATGCAGCCGTTTCTAGTCCACTGCAGGACAAAGGCCTCAGACATGTCCTTATTTATGTCGGGCGTTTGGCTAGTTATATCACCACACTGATTGGTCTATAGTCTGTTCGCTTACAGCAAACCAACCTAGTATGGGTAGCCCTGACTAGTACAGCTTTGTTGGTCATGGCGATACACCATCCCTTTCACCTCGTTAAAGTATCCCTACGATAGGAAGTAGGTAAAAATTTATTCTGAGAATAGCTTAAAAACAGTATGATTATCTACACACTCTGATTACATAACTATTATTATTATTATTATTATTATTATTTTCCAAGCTACAACCCCAGTTGGAAAAGCAGGACGCTACAAGCCCAGGGGCCCGCAACAAGGAAAATAGCCCAGTGAGGAAAGGAAATAAGGAAAAATAAAATATTTTAAGAACAGTAACAACATTAAAACAAATATTTCCTACTAATGTAGCTTAAGTTACTAGACTTCTTTTTTGAGTTCCTACATCGACCATACAAAGAAAAGGGAAAATAGCCCAGTGAGGAAAGGAAATAAGGAAAAATTAAATATTTTAAGAACAGTAACAACATTAAAACAAATATTTCCTACTAATGTAGCTCAAGTTACTAGACTTCTTTTTTGAGTTCCTACATCGACCATACAAAGAAAAGGGAAAATAGCCCAGTGAGGAAAGGAAATAAGGAAAAATTAAATATTTTAAGAACAGTAACAACATTAAAACAAATATTTCCTACTAATGTAGCTCAAGTTACTAGACTTCTTTTTTGAGTTCCTACATCGACCATACAAAGAAAAGGGAAAATAGCCCAGTGAGGAAAGGAAATAAGGAAATATTAAATATTTTAAGAACAGTAACAACATTAAAACAAATATTTCCTACTAATATAGCTCAAGTTACTAGACTTCTTTTTTGAGTTCCTACATCGACCATACAAAGAAAAGGGAAAATAGCCCAGTGAGGAAAGGAAATAAGGAAAAATTAAATATTTTAAGAACAGTAACAACATTAAAACAAATATTTCCTACTAATGTAGCTCAAGTTACTAGACTTCTTTTTTGAGTTCCTACATCGACCATACAAAGAAAAGGGAAAATAGCCCAGTGAGGAAAGGAAATAAGGAAAAATTAAATATTTTAAGAACAGTTACAACATTGAAACAAATATTTCTTATAAATGTAGCAAAAGTTACTATACCTCCTCTTACATTCCCTACATTGTCCATACAAAAAAAAAAAAACTAATAAAAAAGAAAAGAATTACATAACTATCTACTAATATAGCTAAAGTTACTATACCTCCTATTACAGTCCCTACATCGACCATACAAAAAAGCTAATAATGAAAGAATAATAAAAAAGGAAAATTGAAATAAAAAAAAATCACCAGTGAGAAATCACCATCGTATATCTGTACATCCAGATTTAAAAAGTCAGCGTGTGATTTATAGCCCAGCCTACTCTCGTGAGCCCTGATAGGAACAGTTTCAGAGGTGCAAGTGAATCAATTTTTCACGTGGGATTCGGGAATAGATCGCACGTCATTCCAATTAGAGTTAGCATGAAAGAACTTCGGCCTGTGACAATAAAGTCATAAATCTCCGGCAGGAGTATCAACGGAGATGTGATCGCAAGAGAGAGATTTTATCCATGATTATTATTATTATTATTATTATTATTATTATTATTATTATTATTATTATTACTAGCTAAGCTACAACCCTAGTTGGAAAAACAGGATGCTACAATCCCGAGGGCTCCAACAAGGAAAAATAGCCCAGTGAGGAAAGGAAATAAGGAAATTATTATTATTATTATTATTATTATTATTATTAGCTAACCTTCAAAATCATAGTTGGTAAAGCAGGATGCTATAAGCCCAAAGGCTTCAACAGGGGAAAATAGCCTAGTGAGGAAAGGAAATTATTATTATTATTATTATTATTATTATTATTAGCTAAGCTACAAACCTAACTGGAGAAGCAGGATGCTTTAAGCCCAAGGGCTCCAACAGGGAAAAATAGCTCAGTGAGGAAAGGAGATAAGGAAATAGGTCAACTACATGAGAAGTAATAACAAATTAAATTTGAATATTTTAAGAACATTATCATCTCCTCCTACGCCTATTGACGCAAAGGGCCACAGTTAGATTTCGCCAATCGTCTCTATCTTGAGCTTTTAGATCAATATTTCTCCATTCATCATCTATTTCAAGTTTCATTGGCCACAGCAACGTAGTTCTGGGTCTTCCAACTCTTCTAGTGCCTCGTGGAGCCCAGTTGAGAGTTTGGTGACTGCGAAGAGAACAGTAACATTAAATTAGATATTTCATATGTAAATTTAAATTGAATTACTACCGCCATAGAGTTATGGGGGTCCTTTGACTGGCCAGGCAGTACTACATTGGATCCTTCTCTCCGGTTACGGTTCTTTCTCTTTGCCGACACACGCCGAATAGTCTGGCATATTCTTTACAGATTCTCCTCTGCCCTCATCCACCTAACAACACTGAGATTACCAAGCAATTCTTCTTCGCTCAAGGGGTTAACTACTGCACTGTATTTGTTTAGTGGCTACTTTCCTCTTGGTAAGGGTAGAAGAGACTCTTCAGCTATGGTAAGCAGCTCTTCTAGGAGGACACTCCAAAATCAAACCATTGTTCTCTAGTCTTCGGTAGTGCCATAGCCTCAGTACCATGGTCTTCCACAGTCTTTGGTTAGAGTTCTTTTGCTTTAGGGTACACTAATCTATCTGATTTTTCTTCCTCTTGTTTTGTTAAAGTTTTTATAGTTTATATAGGAAATATTTATATTAATGTTGTTACTCTTCTTAAAATATTTTATTTTTCCTTGTTTCCTTTCCTCACTGGGCTATTTTCCCTGTTGGGGTCCCTGGGCTTATAGCATTCTGTTTTTTTCAACTAGGGCTGTAGCTTAGCAAATAATAATAATGATAATAATAATAATAATAATAATAATTGTTCAATATTTCTCTTGTTTATTAATTCCTCATTTCCTTTCCTCTCTGGGCTAGTTTTTCCCTGTAGGATTCCATGGGCTTATAGCATTCTACTTTTCTAACTAGTGTTGTAGCCTAGCTAGTGATGATAATAATAATAATAATAATAATAATAATAATAATAATAATAATAATAATAATGATAATAATAATAATAATAATAATAATAATAATAATAATAATAATAATAATAATAATAATAATAATAATGGGTTGTTTTATGAATAACTAATTTAGGGTATATATTTAATAATAATTATAATGCAATATGAAATTCATGATATAGTATTTTCCCAACTTGGCCAAACTGGCTATCGGATTCGATATACTGATTTTAGTCTCTTTTATGAATACTGTAAGAACCAATTTAGTATGTATGATGAATATTAATTGTATTGCAGTGTGTATTCAATATTCAATTGTAACCAGATCAATAAAGCTTATTAAAATTCTAAAAAAAAAAGAAGAAAAAATTATTTTATTACCGATTTTAATTTTTGCCTCTTTGTTTTCATTCTTTCCTGGTTTACAGAGTTTATTGTGTAAATTTAGATTCCAGGTCAATTAGACCTCAGTCTATATCGAAGAGATCAAAGGAGTAGTGTCAAGCCTTTGGTGTTTGAAATAAAAACTGACTCATGTTTCTTTTGAAAACATCATCATACATATGACCCCTTCCTATAAACAATAGGAAGTATAGTGTCATGAATTAGTAAACCTTCGGGGGTGATGTCCACTATATGCATTTTTCAGGACATTAACTCATTATTATTATTATTATTATTATTATTATTATTTTTGTTATTATTATTATTATTATTTTTATTATTATTATTGTGCTTGTTGTTGTTGTTGTTGTTGTTATCATTAGCTGAGCTAAAGCCCCAGTTGGAAAAGCAAGATGCTTTTATTATTATTATTATTATTATTATTATTATTATTATTATCATCAATATAATTATTATTATTGTAAAGCAGTGGCTCCAACAGGGAAAGAAAATATAGAAATAAACAAACTACTAGAGAAGCTATTTATTATTAATATTAAATATTTTGAGAACAGTAACAACGTTAAAATAGATGTGTCATATATAAACTATGAAGAGAGATATATTAGCTTGTACTAGCTTCAGATGAAGAAAGAAAAAAGTAATATGTATTCCATATAACTTGGAATATTCAGAGAATTACATATAAAGCAGAAAAAAACTTTTTGGATAAGTATGATACAATATTCAAATGTATGATATTTACCACATCATACATTTGAGTCTTGAACCAGATGTTTTCCTGATCTGGGAAGAGGGAGATGGCTTGGGTATGCTCTTCCCACTCCCCAAGAAAGATTAGTTCATCAAACTTTCAATTGGGCTCCACAAGGCACTAGGAGAGTTGGAAGACCCAGGCCTACATGGCTTAGGATTATGAAGCATGAAGTAGATGATGATTGAAGCAATGTTAATTTAAAAGCTCAAGATAGAGACGACTGGCGGAATCTAACCGAGGCTCTTTGAGTCAACAGGCGTAGGAGGAGATGATGATGATGATGATGAATTAATTGGTAACCATTCTTTATTTGTTTTGGCAATTTTCGTTTTTATCTATCTCAAACCAATTTTACCAAGCTAGGTAAGCTGTATTTAGATCCAGGTAGGTTATGAAGAATGACCTCTACCTTTGACTATGTTTCTAAGACTTGTTCCTTCGCTTTAGTGTGCCTGTGTGTGTACGTTTATGTCCAAGAGAGAGAGAGAGAGAGAGAGATAGAGAGAGATAGAGAGAGAGAGAGAGAGAGAGAGAGAGAGAGAGAGAGAGAGAGAGAGTTACAAGGACATACAAGGCTTTTGGATGCCCCAAGGACTTTTTAGTCCATCCTAGGAAACAGTGGTTCCCAAACTGGGGGAAATAGTACGTGCGGTAATTTGTTGTTTGCCATTCAATTGTGATATGATCATATCAGTTCTCACTGACATGATATTCAAGGGAGTGTCATGCCCATTTCTGAGCACCAACGCACTGAAGATCCTCATTCTGTTTTCCACAACCTACCTTTATGAGTCAAGATATTCTACTTTACACACAATCAAATCCAAAGCACGAAACCGACTGGAGATGGAATGTGACATACGTTTGCCAAAACTAACACTGATATTGATACACTGGTGCACAAGAAGCAGCCTCACCCTTCTCACTAATGTAATTCTAAAGTAGAAGAGCAAACAAAAATCATTTTTATTTGTTATTAACCGGCTCTATGGATGTATAGTTATTACTAACTGCTCTCTATCTAATTTACATTGTAATTATATATTTATCAGTATATTTGCACATTTGAAAAATAAGTTAGTAAATAGTCTCAAGTGTATTTTAACTACTCTTTCCTTCATACATGAAGGGGGAAATCTGTATGGTTGAACTGTGTGCAGCGGGGGAAATGACAGAAAATAGTTTGGGAACCACTGGTTTAGAGATTTTTTATGATCTTGTCTAACCTATTTTTAAATTTGTTTACCGTGATACTGTTCACTACAAACACTGGAAGTGTGTTCTACGTATTTGCACTTTGTATGTAAAGAAATTACCACATTGAGTTGTGTTGTATCTTTTCAATACGAGAGAGAGAGAGAGAGAGAGAGAGAGAGAGAGAGAGAGAGAGAGAGAGAGAGAGAGAGAGAGAGATGATGATAAATATTACTTCGTATTTTTCTTGGCTTGATTAAGAAAAAACTGAATGCTTGCATTCTTAGACATCTCCTTAAAGACTAAGATTTTTTTTTACCATATATGAATTTTCCAAAACGGAGAAATTAAATTATTGAACTACCTTTCAGCAGACGAAATCATTATAGAAACCATTATATATCAGTGTAATAAAAGAGAAATTTTAAACATTTTTGTCTTATGAAATATGGGGAGTGAGATTAATTTTATTTTTTTTTACATATAAATCTAATTGAAAACGCGACATCATATGAATATTCATTTCGATCATACAGCCACATCACCCTCCTCATATTCCAGCTCTGACAGACGAAGCGAAAAGGGCACCGTCATGGGGGAAAAACACCAAAAAAGAAGAAAGAAAAGATGATAAAACAAGAGAGACACTGAATAGAGCGCAGACCTCCGCCGCGGCAGCTTATTTCTCAACCTTTTCCTCCACCTTAACTCAGACTTTTTACCTTAACATGTATGAATTGGCGTGGATTTTCATACACTCAATTATGAGCAAAATTTGAAGTCTATGTGACGATGATGTCGAAACTTATGGATGAGTACGTGAATTGCACGTTTTGCTCGTCGGTAGCTTATTTCTCAACCTTTTACTCGACCTTGACCCTGACCATTGACCTTGCCATGTGTTAATTGGACTGGAATTTTACCTTAACATGTACTAATTGGTTTGGATTTTCATACACTCAGATATGAGCCAAATTTGAAGTCTGTGAGAACGATGTCCAAACTTATGGCTGATTACGGGATATGGACATTTTGCTCATTCGTGACCTTGACCTTTGACCTTCCAAAATTTATTCATTTCCAGCTTTTTACAAAAGAGTTAATCCCTGCAAGTTTCATTCCATTAAAATTGTGGCCAGGAAGGTGTTCACTAACAAACACACACAAACAGGGGTTAAACATAATAACCTCCTTCCAACTTCGTAGGCGGAGGAGAAGAGGAGGGGGGGGGTTTAACATGTCAACAAAAGTGGCCTACGACTGCATCTCTCCAAAACCTTTCGAACCATATTTGGATTAATTTTCTGAACGTTCCATTGATGCTAGGATTGTGGTGGCCTGGTGGTAGCGTCCTTACCTGGTGATTGCCAGACTGGGGTTCGAGTCCCACTAATCTCGTTAGTTCCTCTGGTCGTTGCAACCTCACTTTCCTTTTGAGCTAAAGATGGGAGGTTTGGGGAACCCTATAGGTCTATCTGCTGAGTCATCAGCAGCCATTGCCTGGCCTTCCTTGGTCCTAACTTGGGGGGGGGGGCCTTGGGCGCTGGTCATATGTAATATGGTCAATTTCTAAGGCATTGTCTTCCTTGATAGGGCAATGTCACTGTCCTGTAAACCTTTAGAAGTATTTTTAGACTTATTGTAGAAGCAGGTCTTTTGAAAGCTATCTAACTTTTATAAAGAAATCTTCGTTTTTATGGTTTGAAATTGAATTTCTTTTTATTCTTCATAAACAGATGATAGCGGCGCCAATGACCTTCGATGTTAGGATGCCAGAAAACTTAAATTCAATCATTCAACCACGAGATAGGCAGAAGACTGTATCTTACTTCCTCCAGAGTAGTAAGAATTTGTAGCAAAGAGCTACTGAAGAGTTAACGAATGCTTGAAATTCAACTTAAACTAGAAACAGACTGATGCTAAAACTCATAAAACTCCTCTCCGTAAATGTTTCTGTTCGTGTAACTCTGGGAGGAGTGTTGGTTCTAAGTGATTCATTTGCAGCCTGGCAGTCTTGCCGTGCCTCTTCTGTACCATTAGCATACGTTGCTGGATAAGCTTAATGAAAGGAAAGTGCCCAGGACGACGAAACGTAAATGTGTCAGAGTACAGCGTTGCTGCTTTCACGCATCACTCAAAGGAGTTGGCTTGTCTCGTTGTCCAGGGGACTTGATAGCATATGAAGCATATGGCTTAGACCATAATAGGGGTTTCCAATGTTTTTGTTATTCTGTACCAATTGGGCCTTTTTCTATAGATTCCTTTATACCCCAAAACTTGAGGATGAAAGAGATTATGAAATTGATATTGTGATGTAATTTTACTTATGAAACTAATATCGTGATATATTTTCATTTGGGAAATTGATATTGGGGTATAATTTTGTTATTCAGTCATATTGCAAATTGCCTCCTATATTGTATAATACTGGCCCGATTACCTCATGCGTTGCATAATACTGTCCAAATTACATCATGTATTGCACAATACTGGCTATATTACCTCATGAATTACACAATACTGGCTACATTACCCCATGAATTGCACAATACTGGCTGCATTACCTCATGTATTGCACTATACTGGCCTGATTATCTCATGTATTGCGCAATACTGGCTATTTTCTCAGCGGTAACATACCCACTGAAGTGTAAAAAATTTTCCACTGATGACACTCGTACCCCAAGTTGGGAACCTATTCTATAAAGCATCTATCTTATGAAATACGCTTTGGAAGAGAATTCTTGGCGAACTGGAATCATAGATATTGCTTTGAGAGAGAGAGAGAGAGAGAGAGAGAGAGAGAGAGAGAGAGAGAGAGAGAGAGAGAGAGAGAGAGAGAGGAGAGAGAGAGAGTGTGTGTTACTAGGACATACAAGGATTTTGTATGTCTCAAATACTTTTTAGTCCATCCCGGAGACTCCATTTGCTTTTGGGTTGAGCAAGTTAGCTTTAGATAGTTTTTGTGATGTTTTCTAACATATTCCTGAATTTTCTTACTGCGTTGCTGTTAAACCACATTCGCTGGAAGTTTGTATGTGAAGTAATTACCACATAAATTGGTGTTGTGTTTTTTTCAATTCAGAGAGAGAGAGAGAGAGAGAGAGAGAGAGAGAGAGAGAGAGAGAGAGAGAGAGAGAGATTTCAATGCTTCCTTTGAGGGGAGGGTGTATGGAAAAGATGTTATGGTTTAATGTAAAGTAATTAACTTAATTTCAAAAAGTAAAGAGATGGCAGAGAACGCCCCACACTTCTTAAATGATTTGATGGGTGTGCTTCAAGCAAGGAGACAGTTTATGGAACTTGAAGGGTTGTGGTGGCCGGGTAGTAGCGATCCTGACTAGTGATCGCCAGACTGGGGTTCGAGTCCCGCTCAAACTCCTTAGTTCCTTTGGTCGCTGCAAGCTCACCATCCTTGTGAGCTTTTGATTCAATATCTATCTTTCTATCCATCTATCTATCTATCTATCTATCTATCTATCTATATATATATATATATATATATATATATATATATATGTATATGTATATATATACTTATATATACTGTGTATATATATATATATATATATATATATATGTGTGTGTATATATATATATATATATATATATATATATATATATACATATGCAGTATATATATGTATATATATATGTGTGTGTGTGTGTTTGTGTGTGTGTTTTGCAAAGAAATATGAACCCATGTTCCAACTCAAATTGTTATATGAATTGCTTTGAAATGGTCTTCTGTATAATTCAAAATGATTTTTACAGCTCCTGACACATCAGAAATACATTTGTAGTAAAGTTGGATTATTAAGTAGTTACAAATTATTGGAATTAATTTCGATATGAAGTGCCAGTGATTTGGTGTACAGATATTGTACTTCGAGTCATAAGTTTCCTCTTAACGAATTACTGACCATCCTTTACATTTAGATTTTCCTGGACAATTCCATCCTGTTCGTAATACTAGGCATGCAGTAAATTCTAATAGCCAGGCCTTCTCCATCATGAGGCTCAATATTACACAGTATTCTAGAAGTTTTATTCCAGCTGTTACTAAGTTGTGGAATGTTCTTCCTAAACGGGTACTTAAATTAGTAGAACTTCAAAAGTTCAATGTTCCAGCAAATGTTTTTATATTGAACAGGCTGACATAAGTCTTTTTATAGTTTATATATGACATATCTATTTTGACGTTGTTACTGTTTGTAGAATGACTTATTGTTAATTTGTTCTCATCATTTATTTATTTATTTATTTTCCTCACTGGGCTATTTTTCCCTGTTGGAGCCCTTGGGCTTATAGCATCTTGCTTTTCCAACTATGGTTATAGCTTGGCTAATAATGATAATAATAGTAATAATAATAATGAGTTTCTTATTTTTTCTCCTGTAAAATTCCGGTAAAAAAAAATACTAGTATACTTGCTGCACGAAAAACACAGAGAATAAAAAACTAAACTGTCGAGTTTTGAACGTAAGGTTAAAATGTACATAAATTTATAAGACAAAATGTATGATAGCTCATTTGTGTTACATCCTTGTGGAGATTGTATAAAATTACGCACTAACCTTATTCATTATTATCAGCCATTTATTTCTTCCACTCGCATTCTTATTAGTCAAGGTTAACTCTTAACATATTAATCTGTTTTTTAAGTTGAAACTACGTTCAATGAATCAAACTGGAAAAGATGAACCTTTTGTTCTGTAGCTATTGTGGTGGCCTATGTGGTAAAGACCCTGACTGGTATTTGCCAGACTAGAGTTCGAGTCCCGCTCAAAATCGTTAGTTCTTTAGGTCTCTGCTTCCTCAATTATTATTATTATTATTATTATTATTATTATTATTATTATTATTATTATTATTATTATTATTATTATTATTATTATTATCTAACCTACAACCCTAGTTGTCAAAACAGGATGCTACAAACCCAAAGGCTACAACAAGAAAAAATAGCTCAGTGAGGAAAGGAAATACGGAAATAAACAACAAGGGAAGTAAAGAACAACTAAAATAAAATATATTAAGAACAGTAACATGAAAATAAAACTTTCATATATTAACTATAAAAAAGAGACTAAGAAAAGGAATGGCTCCACAACTTTGACGCCTCTGCAACTGCAGTGGATCTAACCAATTAAATATGAATATTTATGATTCACGGGATGTCACTCACAGTGCCAAAAAGGGGAGGGGGGTAGAGGGCCCATTACTGCGCGTGGCACCCGTTCATATTAGGAATTTCAAATGTTGACAAAGCTAGCGACGGTACATCAGGAAAATAAAAGACATATTTGGCCAGTGACGTTTTGCTCTGGTGGGGTGGCCTTTGGACATTTTTCTATTTCCTTTTTTTCATTGCATGTGTTTTTACATTTATCTGTCCGTTGTGTTTGTTGGTTTGTTAGTATTGTAGATAGTAAAGCTGGTATTAGTTTTCCTTGTTGGATTCTGTCTTGGTGACACATTTATTCTGTCAAACTAAATACCAAGTACTGAATCCATTTTTTTATGAATCCCTTAGTGGTGAAATATTTTCATCTGTCTGTCCACTGTGTATGTTGGTTTCTGTGTTAGAGTTGTTGATAGTAAAGCTGGTATTAGTTTTCCTTGTTGGATTCTGTCTTGGTGACACATTTATTCTGTCAAACTGAGGACCAAGTATTGAATCTTCTCACAAAACTCTTAGTGGTTTAGATTTTTTTCTTCTGTCTGTCCGTTGTGTTTGTTGGTTTCTCTGTTAGTCTTGTAGACAGTAAATCTTGTATGAGTTTTGTTTGCTGAATTCTGTCTTGGTGACACATTTATTCTGTCAAACTAAAGGATTCAGTATTTGGCCTTTACTTCGACAGGATAAATGTGTCACTAAGAAGTCATTCAACAGACAAATCTGATATAAATTTTCTTACGAATATCTTTTATTCGCGAGGTATTTTTTTGGTTTTTATTTTGTGGTTTTTCATCTGTCTGTCCACTGTGTATGTTGGTTTCTGTGTTAGAGTTGTAGACAGTAAAATGGTATCAGTTTTCCTTGTTGGATTCTGTCTTAGTGATACATTTATTCTGTCTAACTAAAGGGCAAGTACTGAATCAATTTTCTCACAAATCTCATAGTGGTGAGACTTTTTCATCTGTCTGTCCATTGAGTTTGTAGTTTTTTCTGTTAGAGTTGTAGACAGTAAAGCTGATATCAGCATTGTTAGTTGAATTCTGTCTTAGTGACACTTTTATTCTGTCAAAGTAAAGGATTCAGTATTTGGCTTTTACTTTGACAAAATAAATGAGTCACTAAGAAGTCATTCAACAGACAAATCTGGTATACATTTTCTTACGAATATCTTTTATTCGTGAGGTATTTTTTTTTTTCTTCTAATTTTGTGGTTTTTCATCTGTCTGTCCACTGTGTTTGTTAGTTTCTTTGTTAGTGATGTAGATAGTAAAGCTGATATTAGTTTTTTAGTTGAGTTCTGTGTTAGTGACACATTTATTCTGTCAAACTAAAGACCAAATATTGAATCCATATTCACACAAATCTCACAGTGGTGAGATTTTTTCATCTGTCTGTCTGCTGTGTCTGTTGGTTTCTCTGTTAGTGATGTAGACTATAAGGCTGATAGTTTTTTTTTTTTTTTTTTTTTTTTTCTTTTTGCCTTAGTGACACATTTATTCTGTCGAACTAAAGCCTAAATACCGAATACTATTCTATAACCAGCTGTTTGAAGTTCTATTAAGTGGTTTATCATTATAAGAATATTTCAACCTAGTTTTCAGATTTTTTTTTTCAAATATTATTTCTTTAATTATGACGTTTATACAGTACGGTATCAAGTTATCAGTTTGTTCTCGATTTTATATTTTTTTTTTTAGTTTACATCTTTTATCATGTAAACTTATTTCGAGTTCTGGAACTAAATATTAATGTTATTGTCCAATTTGGATTTCTTTATATGGCATTTTAGGTAGCTTTTCATCAATTTGATTTTAGGGTTGCTGTGGCCTGATTGGTAACGTCTCTGCCTGGTGTATACCAGACTGGGGTTCGAGTCCCGCTCGGACTTGTCAGTTCCTTTAGCGTCTACAACCTTACCATCCTTGTGAGCTAAGGTTTGGGGGTTTTTGGGGGAGCCTATAGATCTATCTGCTGAGTCCTTAGCAGCCATTGTCTGGCTCTCCCTGGTCCTAGCTTGGATGAAGAGGGGCCTTGGGCACTGATCATATAATATATATGGTCAGTCTCTAGGGCATTGTCCTGCTTGCTAGGGCAATGTCATTGTCCCTTGCCTCTGCCATTCATGAGCGACCTGTAAACCTTTAAACCTTAGAATGAGATAAATAATAAGGGTAATTCAAGGACCTCCCAAAATTTAGTTTTTCATTAATTTAATTATATAATTAGATTAATAATTATCAAGATTCAACGACATCTAAATTTGGCTTGATATATGCAGGTAGTCAACCTTCATTAGTTTCATATTGCTTTGAGGATAGTTCTGTAATCAATAGATGTTTACAAACATTCCACGGGATGTTTTGACTCGCAGGTTGGACCCAAAAGTTAATTAAGGTGTGTTATTAGTTATCAATATTAAAGTTTATATGAAGAAGCGACTTGCTCCAAATATCTGATAAGTGTTACAAGTGAGTAAGTTGGTATTAATCACTCATATATCCACGCACATCCACACTTATGCATATGTGTGGGTATATATATATATATATATATATATATATATATATATGTATGTATGTATGTATGTATGTATAATTTATAGATTTATACATATGTATATATATATATATATATATATATATGTATGTATAATTTATAGATTTATATATATATATATATATATATATATATATATATATATATATATATATATATATATATATCCTTAGCTCACACCAATGGTGAGGTTGTAAACACTATACAAAATTATCAAGCCTGAGCGGTACTTAATGAACAGAAAGATACCGTAACATTCTTTTTCTAAAGATACTCGAAAGTTGGCGAAGCGCAATGAAGAGAATTCTTCGGTTAAAGATGAAACCAGGCCGTGGAGGAACTGTCAGAGATCTCCGAACATCGATTCTTAATTTCCTGGATGCATCTCTCTCAAAAAAAAAGTTAATGGATCGTCTAATATTTGTAGTGGCTGAGTTTTCTCCCGAAGGGTTTGGCAATGCAAACCGCTTGTAAACGGAAAAACAAATTAAGTGCAGTGGAAAATAAATTAATTTCTTTGATGGATAGACATCCAATCTAATTACATTTGCCATTAAGGAAATTAGATAGAGTTGGGTAGATGGTCTGAAGCAGGCGAAGATGTTCCTACCAATCCTGTATAAGTGAGGAAGGACCCCTTAACCCTACAATTCCCCCTCTCCCTTCCATCATAGTTCCGAATTTCGAGAGGGACTAGTCTTCCCCTGAGGTAGGGGAACTAGTCTTCCCCTGAGGTGGTCGAGGCTAAAGTTGATTAGAACAATTTAACCCTTATATCCAAAGGATACCTTCTTTTCGATGCAGTTCAGTCTAGAATGTAATAATGGGATTAACCATAGAATAATGTACATTACATTACTTAGCATCCCTTCCAGAGGAACTAAATAGAACTGCTGATCAGAATACCTGATAGGTAGTAGGTTGGTCAGGGCACTAGCCGCTTGTTAAGATACTACCACTAGAGAGTTATAGGGTGCTTTGACTGGCCAGACAGGGTTACTTTGATCTTTCTCTCTGATTACGGTTGATTTTCCCTTTGCCTACACGTACATCGAATAGTCTGGCCTATTCTTTCTCTATTCCTCTCTGACTTCACATACCTGACAACACCGAAATTACCAAACAATTCTTCTTTCAAGGGGTTAACTACTGCACTGTAATTTTTCAGTGACTACTTTCCTCTTGCTAAGGGTGGAAGAGAGACTTTTATTCTAGTAGCGGGCTATATCAAGGTGCCTAATATTTGGTCCTTTAAAATCTAAGATCATCAGGAAATCCTAATTTCAAAATCCCTAATTGCTGTGACATTTTGCTGTTGACAGACAAAATAATAACATTACCTTATAAGAAAGTTCTAATTTCTTATCATTAGTTTAATACGAAACACGTAATCCTTTAAAACAAGGGAACTAGATAACCGATGTTGTTAAGACTATCTGATTAATTTACTTAGTCATTATTATTCTTGTTTAAATATACAACGGCTATAATCGTGGATTTTAATACTCATTATTATTATTATTATTATTATTATTATTATTATTATTATTATTATTATTATTATTATTATCCTTACCTAAGCTACAATCCTAGTTTGAAAAGCCGGGTGCTATAATCCCAAGTGCTCCAATATAAAAAAATAGCCCAGTGAGGAAAGGAAACCAGTATATAAATAAACAACATGAGAAGTAATGAATAATTAATATAGAATATTTTTAAGATCAGCAACAACGTTTAAAATAGATCTGTCATATATAAACTACGGAGAGGTACTTATGTCAATACAATTTATTTTGCAAATGTTTAAAAATGCAACCCAGTTTCATATTTTTATTTACACTTTTAGTGTGGGCGGAAGAATAAAATCATATATGTATTTTCATGATAAGAATCATGAAAATTATTTATTTTTCCAGTAATTACAGGTATTTTAGACAAGATCATAAGAATCTAAATGCTTAAAATAAATCGCTCTACCAAAAAGAAAGTGGAGTCTCCGCGGATGGACTAAAAAAGTCTTTGAGACATACAAAAATCATTGTAATCTCTCTCTCTCTCTCTCTCTCTCCTCTCTCTCTCTCTCTCTCTCTCCTCTCTCTCCTCTCTCTCTCTCTCCTCTCTCTCTCTCTCTAAAACTATATTTTTCTAGTAATTCGAGGTATTTCAGACAAGATCATAAGACCTCTCTAAATGCTTAAAGTAAATCGCTCTACCAAAGAGTAGTAGAGTCTCTACGGATGGACTAAAAAGACTTTGAGACATCCAAAATCCTTGTAACCCTCTCTCTCTCTCTCTCTCTCTCTCTCTCTCTCTCTCTCTCTCTCTCTCTCTCTCTCTCTCTCTCTCTCTCTCTCTCTCAAAAACTTTTTTTCTAGTAATTCTAGGTATTTTACACAAGACCATAAGAAGTCTCTAAATGCTTAAAGTAAATCGCTCTACGAAAGTCTTTGAGGCATTCAAAATCCTCTCTCTCTCTCTCTCTCTCTCTCTCTCTCTCTCTCTCTCTCTCTCTCTCTCTCTCTCTCTCTCTCTCTCTCTCTCTTCCATTTACATTTTGTATATTCAGCAATATTGAGGATAATCCCATTTTGTATGTTTCCTCTAGACTCCCGATGTAATCTTTCGCCTTTTTTCTGTTCTTCTGTTCGGACAAAAGCACTTATCATAAATATGATTTTCAGGGGGATTTACTTTATATTCCCAACATGCAATTCGATATTAGATTCTATTTTGGCTTGGTAGTTGTATGTATTAGAATCACGTGTGTTAGTGAATATATGTATGTATGTATGTATGTATGTTTGTATGTTTATATATATATATATATATATATATATATATATATATATATATATATATATATATATATATATTTATATGCTTACATAAATGAAAATGCACATAAATATATTTACAACAAATACAGCTGTTTCTAATCTCCTGCAGGACAAAAGCCTCAGACATGTCCTTAGTCATGTCTGAGGTTCAGCCATTTTCATCACCACGCTGGCCACTGCAGATTGGTGATGGTGAGAGACTTGTCTGATCGCTCATAGCACACCAACCTAGTATTGGTGATCATGGTGATGCCTGGGGATCGCCATACTGAGGTTTGAGTACTGCTCAAACACGTTAGTTCCTTTAGTGGCAGCAATCTTACCATCTTTGTGATTTCCAGCTACAAAAGTATAATAACAGTCGGGTTTCATTTGAAATATATATCAGGTTCTTACAAATGTCATTTTGCTTACTGTTTTAAATGATATGATATTGTTTTATTACAGTATTTCTTTATCTTAAGTTTGTTATTTTCAGTTGGATTTGTGTTTGTATCTCCGAATGTTTGTAAGTTGAATGTTTGTAAGTTGGAGACCTGTAATACTCAAAGTAACAAATATGTTGCTACTAGTGAACCTAAACACACTCACACAGAGTCAAACCAACATCCTCCTCCCCCTTTTCTAATTACAACCCGCTGGTTCGGCAATTTGTCGGAGAGTGTGGTTTCCGAGCGTTTAATATCAAATTCACTCTGCCTTGAGATCACTGACTCCAGGGGAGTTTCTCGATTAGTACTTCTACCTGGGCCAAGATTCGAACCTATACCTCAGATTCTAAATAAAGCTGACAGCTGACTTTGGACTATCAATCGGCTATTAAGGGAGACAAAGAGTTGATATCGACTCTTCTCTATAAATTCTTCTCGATTTTACTTTTGTGCTCAGCTTACAGTAGACTCGAAATCAACCAATTTCCACCATGATTGCTGAATGATAACTTTTTTACCGGTAGCTTTCTATGATCTTTTTTATTTTTATTCTTTGTAACTAACATATATTTTTTAACCACAAAGAAATGTTAATATTGAGGTCACTAAGATGTGAATTTCATGCTTTCAAATACTGAGCCACTAACACCTTTTGATATACAATAACACATACAAACACACACAAACATATATATATACACAGTATATATATATATATATATATATATATATATATATATATATATATATATATATATATATATATCACCATCATCATCAGCGATTACTAGTTCACTGCAGGACAAAAGCCTCAGACATTCCCTTCCACTTATGTCTGTTTACGGTCTTTTTATGCCAATCTCCACCCGCAAACCTTTTTAGTTCATTGATTCATCGTCTTCTCTTCCGTCCCCTGTTTCTTTTGCAATCTTTAGGAACCCATTCTGTCGTTCTCATGTACTGCCCATGTCCATTTCTATTTCTTACATGTTAAAATATCTCTTACTGTAATTTGCTCTCGTGTGTATATATATATATATATATATATATATATATATATATATATATATATATATATATATATATATATATATATGTATATATATATATATATATATATATATATATATATATATATATATATACACACACATACACAAAAGCAGACCTTTTCCAGCCGAAAAAGGGACAACGCATCGCGTCCAATATTATTTTGTCATATAGGCATACACAGTATGTGCAAAATGACAAAAATAACCCAAAAATAGAAAGTGTTCTCAAAAAAGAAATAGTGGATAAAAATTTGACGCTAAAAGTAAAATATGTTTCCAACAGTTTTCGAACTGTGGGGTAAAAAAAAATGTTTTCACAAAGTATGTAACATAAACTTTTAATCCAGAATTTTTCACTTTTGCAATTCACCGTAATTATTTACTTGCTGTACGGTTTACTCTGCGTTGCCATAGTGGGGTTTTCGTAAAATGAGGTTTTTGTAAAGTGAGGTTTTCGTAAAATGAGGTTTTCGTATCTTGAAAATAAATGGTTTCCAGTTGCTGTTACTGGTTAAATGATTCTCCCTTTACAACGCTTATTTAATTATGTATAAACCAAGCTTAGTATATCATGTAATCGCGATCGACCATATGTTTGCTATTTCCGTCTTACTATACAATAGGCAATAGAAATACATGCACAAACACACACGCATATTTATATTTTACACACACACGATGCACTAGAAGAGTTGGAATACCCAGGACTACATGGCTGAGGACTATGAAATACAAGTAAGAGATGATGAATGGAGAAGTATTGAATTAAAAGCTCAAGAAATCTAACCGAGGCCCTTTGCGTCAATAGGCATAGAAGGAGGTGATGATGAAGATGATATATATATATATATATATATATATATATATATATATATATATATATATTTCCTTGGGTTATAAAACAGAGTAGACACCAAAATTGAGATCCTAACTAATCGTTCTCAAATTATGCAGAGAAGGATTGAGTCTGTGTGAGAGTGTGAGTATGTTTATCTAAATATTTTCCGTCATTTTTGACGGGGTTGCGTACACTAGTTTCACAATTTAGTCATTTGCTATCGACTCCAGTAATACTTACTTCATGTTAAAACCATATGTGTAAGTGTTATACAGTATACACAATAAAAGTTCCGTAGTATATGGAATAAAACTTCCGTAATATATATCCATATATACAGATAAATGCTATGCATCTAATTCTCTCAACGCATACATAAAAACAACTTGATAAAAATATGTGTCTGCATGTGTAACTTTTGAGAAAAGCATAACATGTGAAACTTTTGTAATTACTAGAGGGGCATTCAGTAGAAGGCAGACTTCCTCCATGGCAGCTTATTTCTCGAACTTTTTTCGACCTTGGCCTATGAACTTAACATATATTAATTGGCGTGGATTTTCATACACTTGAATATGAACCAAGTTTGAAGTCTGTTACAACGATGTCCAAACTACTGGCTGACTACGGGAATTGGACATTTTGCCTGACCGTGACATTTGACCTTGACCTTCCAAAATTTAAAAATTTCCAGCTTTTTATGTATAAGTTAATTCCTGCAAGGTTTATTACGATTAAAATTGTGACCAGGAAGCTGTTGGCAAACAAACACACACACAAACACACAAACAATGGTGAAAGTATTACCTCCTTCCAACTTCGTTGGCGAAGGTAATAAAGGCGTTTTGTTCTTTTTGTATGAGCATATTTTTTTTTTTTAATAATCTTCTTACCCAGCATTTGAACAGTTTTGGAACCCACGCTAGATATCCTTTGTCTTAATACGTTCCTTCTTTTGTCTTCCTCCTGTGTTACCACTCTCTCTCTCTCTCTCTCTCTCTCTCTCTCTCTCTCTCTCTCTCTCTCTCTCTCTCTCTCTTGATTTTGCTAGTCTGCATCTACTTTAGTAAGGTAACTTTTTGTAATTCTATAGACTTCTATATTGTGATTTTCTCTCTCTCTCTCTCTCTCTCTCTCTCTCTCTCTCTCTCTCTCTCTCTCTCTCTCTCTCTCTCTCTCTGCATCTGCTTTAGTAAGGTAACCATAATTTCCCCAGTGAAATTATCAATTGGGCCAACCTAGATGTAACTCTGTTAAATCTTATTTGCGAAAAAAGAAGGAACTACGTTTAAAAAATAAAAGAACACAAAATCTCTCTCTCTCTCTCTCTCTCTCTCTCTCTCTCTCTCTCTCTCTCTCTCTCTCTCTAGTAAGGAAACTATAATTTCCCCTGTGAGATTATCAGTAGGGCTAACCTAGATGTAATCATTTCAAATTATATTTGTGAACTAAAAAAATTGTCCCCAGTGAGATGATTAATTAGACTAACATAGTTGTAATCCTTTCAAATTATATTTTTGAACGAAAGAGAAAAAGGAGAAACCACTTTAAAGAATAGAAAAAAAAGGATAAAAAAAAAATCGAAAGTTGCGGCGTTAGCGGTAAGGAAAATCGAGGCGACCCTATAATCTAAAATCGTTTTCCCCTCGCGAAAGTTATTTTACGACAGAGGGGAGACGAGCGTATTATAGAGTGTGACAATCTCTCACAGGGCCTTTTATTCTCGCCTTGTAAAGCCTGATCGGAACTTTTTGATTTCATATGCCATAAAATTTATGCCGTAAATGCGCCATAAAAACTAGACAAAGGAAAAAATATACTGCAATGCTAATATACAGTTTGGTAATAAAGGGTAAATGCTATCCTTTTTTAATCATGCCTAAACAAGAACAAATTACGGTTATGAAAAGTAAAATGCCATTTTCTCTCATAAAATCTAAACAAAGGGAAAAATATACTGCAATGCTAATATACAGTTTGGTAATAAAAGACAAATGGTATCCTTTTTAATCTTGCCTAAACAAGAACATGATATTATGCTTTTAGTAAACAAAATACAATTATGTAAAGCAAAAGGCCTCTTTCTCGTATAGAAACCATACAAAGGACAAAATATACTGCAATACTAATATACAGTTTAGTAATAAAGGGTAAATCGTATCCTTTTTAATCCTGCCTAAACAAGGACATAGTATTATGCTTTTAGTAAACAAAATAAGATTATGAAAAGTAAAATGCTACTTTCATAAAAACTAAACAAGGTAATAATATACTGCAATGCTAATATACAGTTTGGTAATAAAGAGTAAATTGTATCCTTTTTAATCCTGCCTAAACAAGAACATAATACTGTGCTTTTGGTAAACAAAATACCATTATGAAAAGTAAAATGCCACTTTCATAAAAACTAGACAAAGGAAAAAATATACTAAAATGCTTATTTTAGAGTTTGTAATAGAGTAATTGGTATCCCTTTTAATCATACCTAAACAAGATCATTAACAAAGAACATGAACCTAAAGAAAATTATGATAAGTAAAATGCCACTTTCATAAAAACTAGACAAAGGAAAAAGTATACTGCAATGCTAATATAGAGTTAATAATGGGTAAATGGTATATTTTTTAATCCTACCTAAATAAGAACATTAACAAAACATTAACCTAAACAAGAAGATTATGAATCCAAAATGCCACTTTCTCTAAAAAGAAAAATATTTAATGAGATGGTCATAGCAGTGTTAACTTATGCATCAGAAACTAGGGTCCTCATTAAAGCCTTAGAACATCAGCTAGTCACACCTCAATGGAAAAAATGATGTTGGGAATAGCACTAAGAAACAGAAAAAGAGCAACACGGATACAAGTACTAACTCAAGTAGAGAATATTTCAACAACATGTAAGAAAATGAAATGGACATGGGCAGGACTCATAATGAGAATGGCAGTTAATGGATGGACATTAAGCATAACAGAATTGGTCCCCAGAGATTACAAAAGAAGCAGGGGAAAGAAAGGAATACGATGGAGTGACGAGCTAAGAAATTTTGCGGGTGGAGATTGTCATAGAAACACCTTAAGCAGACGGTAGTGGACGGCCATGTCTTGGGATTTTTTCTGGAGTAAATTAGCTACGGCTGATGATGATGATGATAAACAAGATTATCTATATCGATCCTTCAACTTCTAGAAAACTCAGAACAATGGAAATATGCATTAGTTGTCCAGAGGACACTTTAAAACTGTAAATATTTGAGGCCTTTGTTTTGGGGTGGATTAGCAACAGCTGATGATGTACAATATTATCAATATCAATCCTTCAACTTTTAGAAAACTCAGAACAAAAGAAATATGAATTCGTTATCCCGAGTACACTTTAAAACTGTAAATGTTTCAAGTTCAGAAATACTATCACAGAATTACATAAATATTTCCACAAACCTTATAATCTACTGCTGTTAAAAATTTCCAATATAAAACGGTAAATGCCTGGCAACATTTATTCCAGGATTTTTACTGTTTTAAAAATATATATATTGATGTAAAGGAGGGATATTATGGTCTCAGACCTGTAAAAGATAACAAAGTAAGGTAAAATTACGGTCGCCTGTATTTTACTGAAATACGGCTGAGAATAGTATATTTTTACGGAGAATTTCCGATTAGATTTACGGTTTTGGATCACTCAGAGAACTGACCGCCTTTACAGAGGTAGTAATGGATACAACCTGGACATTGTTGCCTTAGGAAGTGTCTGTGTCTTGGGAATCTACAGCAATATGCCCCAAGGTAGTGGTATGCATATTTTGGGGTTGTGAATCCCTTGGGATAGAAATGATATCTAAATGGTGGATGGATCTCTCCCTCTCGAATTCATTGACATTACGCCTGGCAATCCCTGGTCCTGGCTGGATGGAGAGGGGGGCTTGGGCGCTGATAATATGTATATATGGTCAGTCTTTAGGATATTGTAACTGTCTCTAGCCTCTGCCAATCATGAGCAACCTTTAAATTGCATGCATGAAGTGGATGGCAATGTATGTGCTGACCAGAAGTATATGTATAAATGTAGTATTGAATTTTCTATTAAATCAATGTGTAGTAGTTATAGGAAAGTAATACTTGATACCGAGTGACTATTATGATGATCTTTTGTTTTAAGCTAACGATTATTAGCGGAAACGGCTTTGTGAATACAGATAGACAGATACACACACACACACATGTACTGTATATATATATACAGTATATATATATATATATATATGTATATATATATATATATATATATATATATATATATATATATATATATATTGAACGCTCTCTCTCTCTCTCTCTCTCTCTCTCTCTCTCTCTCTCTCTCTCTCTCTCTCTCTCTCTCTCTCTCTCTCTCGTTATCATAAAAAATGTCTTTTTCCAGTTACTTGCGGTTATAGATAAAGAACTGCTTACGTAAGCTAATGACCTGAGAACATGTAATTAAAATTTCTCAAGTTTAGTCGTCTCATTAATCGGGTGAAATGCTTCACGAATTTTACTGGAAATATTAAGCAATTTTTACCTCCAACAAAGAAGTTGGAAGGAGGTTATGTTTTCTCCCCTGTTTGTGTTTTTGTTTCTGTTTTTATTTTTATTAACAGATTCCTGCCCACAATTTTAATCGTAGAGAAATGAAACTTTTACGGATTAACTGTTATGTAAAAAGCTGGAAATTCTTAAATTTTGGAAGGTCAAGATCAAAGGTTAAGGTTGTGGTCAAGCAAAATGTCCAATTCACGTAATCAGCCATAATTTTGGATATCGTTGTCACAGAGACATCAAATTTGGTTCATATTTGAGTGTATAGAATTCCACGCCAATTAATATATGTTAAGGTCAAAGATCAAGGTCAGGGTCAAGCGAAATGTCGAGAAATAAGCTGCCGTGGCGGATGTCTATGTTAATTTAAGATTAAAAATCAAGGTCAAGGTCAAGCAAAAGGTCGAGAAATAAGGTGACACGGCGTAGGTCTGCGCTCTACTGAGTGCCCTTATAGTGTTTATATTTTCAGTTTTATCCATCATTCTTTACATCAGTGATAAACTTAGACATTTAATTACATTGTTCTACTAATTGAAAAAACGCAACTCTCAGTATTTCTGTGTATTTGGTTTTTTAAGAAAATTCTACTTCTCTCAATTTTCCAAAAGTAAACCAAGATTGAAATCTTGAAATCTTGAAATCTTTGGGCCTTTTCAAGGTTTTGATTCCAACTCTCAGAAGATGAAAAAACTTTTTTTTTTCCAATCTTTCACTAAAAATGAAACAAATTGCTGATGTTTCTTGGCACAAGTCCTTCTTGAATAAGTTTTTTTTTTTACATATTTATATTGTTGATCAGAAAATATTTCTTAAACAAATTTTGTTTTCATTTCGAAACTGATGACTCTGGGAGTGAGAAGATGACCCGCTATTATTATTATTATTATTATTATTATTATTATTATTATTATTATTATTATTATTATTATTATTAGCTAAACTACAATCCTAGTTTGAAATGCAGGATGTTTGAAGCCCAAGGGCCCCAACAGGAAAAAATAACCCAGTGAGGAAAGGAAATAGGAAAATAAATAAACAACATGAGAAGTATTGAATAAGTATAAAATATCTTTATTATTATTATTATTATTATTATTATTATTATTATTATTATTATCAGCAGCAGCTAAGCGACAACCCAAGTTAGAAAAGCAGGATGCTATAAGCCCAAGGGCTCCAACAGAGAAATAGATAAACTATAAGAGAAGTAATGAACAATTAAAATAAAGTATTTTAAGAACAGTAACAACATTAAAATAGATCTTTCATATATAGACTATAGAAAGAGACATGTCAGCCCGTTCAACATAAAAACATTTGCTGCACATTTGAACTTCAAACGTTCTTACTTGCTTCTCTGTGCCAGTGTTTCATAAATGTTCTTCCATATGGATATTGTTGATCAGTAAATATTTTCTCAAACAAAATTAGTTTTTATAGGAAATATTTTTTTAAAAGTTGTTACTGTTCTTAAAATATATTATTTTTTCTTGTTTCCTTTCCTCACTCGGCTATTTTCCCTGTTGCGACCCCTGGGCTTATAGCATCCTGCTTTTTCAACGAGGATTTTAGTTTGGCAAGTAATAATAATAATAATAACAGATGACTCTGGAAGTGAGAGTATAACCGGCTAGCCATTTCCACCCGTGTGTTACCTTTGGCGCAAGACCATTGTTAATATATGGATCAGAAACTTAGGCTTTAAAACGAAAAGAGGAAATAAAGCTTGAGAGAACAGAGATGAGAATGCTAAGGTGGATTATAGGAATATCACTGTTTGAAAAATTGGAAAATGAGAAAAGAAAAAGAATGGCAGGTGTAGTGAAGATTACTGAGATGATAATAGTGCCATGATTTAGATGGTGTGGGTACGTGTGAAGGATGGAGGACGGGGAGGGAGTGAGGAGGGCTTGGGAGGAACCTGTAAGAGGGAGAAGATCAAGAGGGAGGCAGAGAATTAGATAGTGAGATAAGGTGAGGGATGATATGGAGAGAAGAGCTTTGGTGAAAGAGAATGCCTTCGACCGAAGGCATTGGAGAGGGTGCATCAGGCAACCGACCCCTTAATATAGGGATAACGGGGGAAAGAAGAGAGGCTGAGAATTATATAACGAGATAAGGTGAAGGATGATATGGAGAGTAGAGATTTGGTGCAAGAGGAAGCCTTTAATCAAAAGCATTGGAGATGGCACATCAGGCAACCGTCCCCTTAATGTAGAGATAACAGTGGGGAAGAAAAAGACATAGTCTTGATTATTCGAAAGTTTACATTTTGTTGATTCTTTTAAGAATGTTTCTTTTAATCTTTTATTAAGGAACAGTTCTTCAATGTTTCAGTTAAGAGTTTTTATACTTGACCTGTCAAACATTTGTGCACACAAGTATAATTACCCTCCGCTTTTTTTTCTTTTTCTTTTTTTTGGGGGGGCTGTTTCTCGACGTCATGGTGAAAAATGGAATTGGTTTGCCTTGCGCCGATGAGGTGGAAGAATTAGGAAGATTTGTGGCACTCCATATTGCTCATTTTATGAATGTGTTTTGTAAAGCGGAAATCCTTTCCGTTGTCCTCGTCTTCTTCGATGACAAACATAGTTGAATCCCTGCCAAGGGAAGGGAGGGGTTTTGCAGGGTTGGGGAGGGGTAGTGGGGGTGGAAGGGGATGAGTGAAAGTAAGGGGAGCAGAATGTAAAAGAAAAAGTGTGCTAGTTTATTTTCTCATCTTTTCTCTAATATTTTTTAGGAGTCGTAAGAATAGGGGAGGAACAAGTCAACTAAAGGTTTCTGAAAAAACGGTTTATACTGTATATATACATGACAAGGAGGTTTAGTAGCATTAAGCTAATTACTCAAAAATTAAATACCCCAATTTCTGGAAATATTCAAGGAAATAATAGAGCGCAGACCTCCGCCTCGACAGCTTATTTCTCGACATTTTGATCAACCTTGTCCTTGACCTTTGACCTTAACATTATTAATTGGCGTGGATTTTCATACACTCGAATGTGAACCAAGTTTGAAGTCTCTGTGACAACGATGTCCAAACTTATGGCTGATTACGTGAATTTGACATTTTGCCTGACCATGACCTTAACTTTCCAGAATTTAATTATTTCCAGTCTTTTACATAACAGTTAATCCCTGCAAGTTTCATTACTCTACGATTAAAATTCTGGCCAGGAAGATGCTCACAAACAAACAAACACACAAACAGGGGATATAACATAACCTCCTTCCAACTTCGTTGGCGGAAATAATAATCACCAGAACTTTCTGGAAACAATAAGAGACTCTATTTTTATTAAACGAAATCAATCGCTTTCTATATTCCCCTTTTCTCACTTCCAACCGAGGGAAATGCGATAGGGGGATGTTTAGGAAGAGGGGAAATGGCCAATAAAGAAGGGAGATAAGACACTAAAACGATAACATTGTTTTCGTAAAGATGGGGGCAAATAATTCTCACTGTGTATACGCAATTCACGAGAGTAAATTTTTTTTTTTTCGTTAATGAACGCAGTGATTTTTTTTTTCTTCTTTTTTTTTATTTTACCTCCGCCAACGAAGTTTGAGGGAGGTTATGTTTTACACCCTGTTTGTGGGTTTGTTTGTGAAAAGCTTCTTGGCCACAATTTTAGTCGTAGAGTAACGATATTTTTTTTTCCACCTCCGCCAACGAAGTTGCAAGGAGGTTATGTTTAACACCTTATTACTGTAGTGTGTCTGTGTATGCGTTTATTTGTGAACAGCTTCCTGGTCATAATTTTAGTCGTAGAATAATTGTCTTTTTTTTTTTTTTACCTCCGCCAATGAAGTTTCAAGGAGGTTATGTATTACCCCTCGTTTGTGTGTTTGATTGTTTGTGAATAGCTTCCTGGCCACAATGTTAATCTTAGAGTAATGAAACTTGTAGGGATTGACTTTTACATGAAAAGGTGGAAATAATTGATGTAATACCCCCCCCCCCTTGTTTGTGTGTGTGTGTGTGTTTGTTTGTTTGTGAGCAGCTTCCTGACCACAATATTAGTCGCAGAGTAATGAAACATGCAAGGATTAACTGTTATGTAGAAATCTGGGCATAATTAAATTTTGGAAGGTCAAGGTCAAAGGTCACGGTCAAGCAAAATATCCAATTTACGTAATCAGTCATAAGTTTGGACACTGTTGTCTTAAGAGACTTCAAACTTGATTCATATTTGAGAGTATGAAAATCCACGTCAATTACTACATGTTAAGGTTAAAGTTCAAGGTCGAGGACGAGCAAAATGTTGAGAATAAAGCTGCCGCGGCGGAGTTCTGCTCTCAACTGAGTGCCCCTATAGTTTTTATCTGCGTTCGCTCTTTTAATCGCTGTACTTCTGTCTGTCTCTAGAATCAGCAAATTTTGTCTTCTTACTAGACTTCAACAGGCTAAAAAGGTTTAGAAAGAAAAGAAATGAGTTAATCTCTCTCTCTCTCTCTCTCTCTCTCTCTCTCTCTCTCTCTCTCTCTCTCTCTCTCTCTCTCTCTCTCTCTCTCTCATAGGAATATTGTAAAAATTTCCATTCTTTCTTTCTTTCTTACATACGATAGGATAATGACAGTAATTATTAAAATGTGATCCACATTTTAACCTGTATGAAAAAAGTACTAAATTATTACATTCATAAAGGTAAAAAAAAATAATAAAAAATAAACGTTATAATGAATAAAAAATGAATGGTAATTATATAAAAGTAATTCGACCATACGGAAATGATCGAAAAAAGTTCACCAAAACCTTTGAAAATAAGAAACTGTTTATAAGAAAAAAAAAACATTGTAATATAGAAGATATCGAGCACTACGTCTCGATATATATATATATATATATATATATATATATATATATATATATATATACATATATATATATATATATATGTATATATATATATATATATATACAAATATATATATATATATATATATATATATATATATATATATATAAGAACAGAAATCCTTCCAAGCACTTTGAAAATACAAATATATTTATATAGATAAAGGCTGAGAAAATAACATAATTATCTAAGAAATGCAACAAAACGCTTCAAAAATAAATACACACACATATATATATATATATATATATATATATATATATATATATATATATATATATTATCATTATTTTCATTATTATTATTATTATCATTATTATTATTTTGATTTCTATTTTTGTTATCATTATTTTATTATTATCATTATTATCATTATTATTGTTATTGTTATTATTCTTATTATTATTTTTATTTTTATTATTTTTATTATCATGATTATAATTATTATTGTTATTATTATTATTATTATTATTATTATTATTAGTATTGTTATCATCAATATTATTATTATTATTATTATTATTAGTAGTAGTAGTAGTAGTAGTAGTAGTAGTAGTAGTAGTAGTAAAGAATTCCAACCAAGCTCTTCAAAAATATCAAAATACAAAAAAAAAAAAAAACTTAAAAAAACGAAAAAAAAATAAAAACGCTTAATCTATCCAACTTCTTCCTCCCAAAAAAATTTCTGGCGCCTCTAATCTGCGAATCTCCGAAGACATAAAAAAAGTGGATTGGCCACAGAGTTTGTTTAAAAGCTGTCAGGAATGCTCCATTGTCCCGCTGACTCCTATTGTCCCGACCTGACGCCGTTCTTTTTTTTTTTTTAAGCACTTTCCTACGTCCTTCCAAGAACAAAAGACCGTGTCCGTGATATGGCCGAAGATGCGAAAACACGGAGAGAGAGAGAGAGAGAGAGAGAGAGAGAGAGAGAGAGAGAGAGAGAGAGAGAGAGAGAGAGAGAGAGAGAAATTTTAGTGGGGGGAGAGATGAGAGTGGGAAGTGGGGGGAGTATTTGAAAGGCTTCATTTACATTAGTAAGTTTGAAAATTTATGCTTGTTTTATACTAGTGTACGGTCCATCCATATACCAAAGGCACTTCCCCCAATTTTGGGGGGTAGCCGACAACAACAAGAAACAAAACAAAAAGGGGACCTCTACTCTCTACGTTCCTCCAGCCTAACCAGGGACTCAGCCGAGTTCAGCTGGTACTGCTAGGGTGCCACAGCCCAACCTCCCACATTTCCACCACAGATGAAGCTTCATACTGCTGAGTCCCCTACTGCTGCTACCTCCGCGGTCATCTAAGGCACCGGAGGAAGCAGCAGGGCCTACCGGAACTGCGTCACAATCGCTCGCCATTCATTCCTATTTCTAGCACGCTCTCTTGCCTCTCTCACATCTATCCTCCTATCACCCAGAGCTTTCTTCACACCATCCATCCACCCAAACCTTGGCCTTCCTCTTGTACTTCTCCCATCAACTCTTGCATTCATCACCTTCTTTAGCAGACAGCCATTTTCCATTCTCTCAACATGGCCAAACCACCTCAACACATTCATATCCCCTCTAGCCGCTAACTCATTTCTTACACCCGTTCTCACCCTCACCACTTCGTTCCTAACCCTATCTACTCGAGATACACCAGCCATACTCCTCAGACACTTCATCTCAAACACATTCAATTTCTGTCTCTCCGTCACTTTCATTCCCCACAACTCCGATCCATACATCACAGTTGGTACAATCACTTTCTCATATAGAACTCTCTTTACATTCATGCCCAATCCTCTATTTTTTACTACTCCCTTAACTGCCCCTAACACTTTGCAACCTTCATTCACTCTCTGACGTACATCTGCTTCCACTCCACCATTTGCTGCAATAACAGACCCCAAGTACTTAAACTGATCCACCTCCTCAAGTAACTCTCCATTCAACATGACATTCAACCTTGCACCACCTTCCCTTCTCGTACATCTCATAACCTTACTCTTACCCACATTAACTCTCAACTTCCTTCTCTCACACACCCTTCCAAATTCTGTCACTAGTCGGTCAAGCTTCTCTTCTGTGTCTGCTACCAGTACAGTATCATCCGCAAACAACAACTGATTTACCTCCCATTCATGATCATTCTCGCCTACCAGTTTTAATCCTCGTCCAAGCACTCTAGCATTCACCTCTCTCACCACTCCATCAACATACAAGTTAAACAACCACGGCGACATCACACATCCCTGTCTCAGCCCCACTCTCACCGGAAACCAATCGCTCACCTCATTTCCTATTCTAACACATGCTTTACTACCTGTGTAGAAACTTTTCACTGCTTGCAACAACCTTCCACCAACTCCATATAACCTCATCACATTCCACATTGCTTCCCTATCAACTCTATCATATGCTTTCTCCAGATCCATAAATGCAACATACACCTCCTTACCTTTTGCTAAATATTTCTCGCATATCTGCCTAACTGTAAAAATCTGATTCATACAACCCCTACCTCTTCTAAAACCACCCTGTACTTCCAAGATTGCATTCTCTGTTTTATCCTTAATCCTATTAATCAGTATTCTACCATACACTTTTCCAACTACACTCAACAAACTAATACCTCTTGAATTACAACACTCATGCACATCTCCCTTACCCTTATATAGTGGTACAATACATGCACAGACCCAATCTACTGGTACCATTGACAACACAAAACACACATTAAACAATCTCACCAACCATTCAAGTACAGTCACACCCCCTTCCTTCAACATCTCAGCTTTCACACCATCTATACCCGATGCTTTTCCTACTCTCGTTTCATCTAGTGCTCTCCTCACTTCCTCTATTGTAATCTCTCTCTCATTCTCATCTCCCATCACTGGCACCTCAACACCTGGAACCGCAATTATATCTGCCTCCCTATCATCCTCAACATTCAGCAAACTTTCAAAATATTCCGCCCACCTTTTCCTTGCCTCCTCTCCTTTTAACAACCTTCCATTTCCATCTTTCACTGTCTCTTCAATTCTTGCACCGGCCTTCCTTACTCTCTTCACTTCTTTCCAAAACTTCTTCTTATTCTCTTCATATGACTGTCCCAGTCCCTGACCCCACCTCAGGTCAGCTGCCCTCTTTGCCTCACGTACCTTGCGCTTTACTTCCACCTTTTGCTCTATATATTTTTCATACTTCTCTATACTATTACTCTGCAGCCATTCTTCAAAAGCCCTCTTTTTCTCTTCCACTTTTACCTTCACTCCTTCATTCCACCATTCACTGCCCTTCCTCATGCTGCCTCCAACAACCCTCTTGCCACATACATCACTTGCAATCCCAACAAAATTTTCTTTTGCTAACTTCCACTCCTCCTCTAAATTACCAGTTTCTCTTACTCTCACCTCGTCATATGCCATTTTCAACCTTTCCTGATATTTACTTTTTACCCCAGGTTTTATTAGCTCTTCAACCCTCACTAGCTCCCTTTTACATCCACCTACTCTATTCCCCCACTCTTTTGCTACAACTAATTTTCCTTCCACCAAAAAATGATCAGACATACCGTTAGCCATACCCCTAAACACGTGCACGTCTTTCAATCTTCCAAACATTCTTTTAGTTATCAACACATAATCCATTAATGCCCTTTCTACTACTCTTCCATTTGCCACTCTTACCCATGTATACTTATTTTTATCTTTCTTTTTAAAAAAGCTAGCACTTATTACCATCTCTTGTTCAACACACATATCTACCAGTCTCTCACCACTCTCATTTTCACCTGGTACGCCATATTTCCCAATGACACCTTCTACCTCTCCAGCACCCACTCTAGCATTTAAGTCACCCATAACAACTACATAATTCCTTCTACCCAGTCCTTCTACACACCTAGTTAATTCATTCCAGAACTCATTCCGCTCTTCTTCACTTTTCTCACTACCTGGCCCATACGCACTGACAAATGCCCAACATTCCCTACCCAACCTAACCCTTACCCACATTAACCTAGATGATATCTCCTTCCATTCCACTACTTTACCTGTCATCCATTCACTCAACAATAAAGCCACACCCTCTCTCGCTCTTCCCCTTTCAATCCCAGACACTCTACCAGACATTTCACCAAACATCACTTCACCCTTTCCTTTCATCTTTGTCTCACACAAGGCCAATACATCCATCCTTCTACTTCTAAACATACTTCCAATCTCACATCTTTTACTCTCTATCGTA
>NC_090725.1:114147880-114167880 GCF_036898095.1 Palaemon carinicauda | reverse complement strand
AAAAAAAATGCCAGACTATTCGCTGTTGGGTATAAGCAAAAGGAAAGTGAACCGTAACCTGAGAGAAGGATCCAATGTACTACTGTCTGGCCCGTCAAAAGACCCCATAACTCTCTATCGGCAGTATCTCAACAGGTGGCTGGTGCCCTGGCCAAACTACTACACATATTCAGTGTATGTGTAGGCAAAGGGAAAAGGAGCCGTAACCAGAGAGGGCTCTAATATAGTACGACCTGGCCAGTCAAAGGACCTAATACTTCTCTATCGGTAGAATCTCAACGTGTGGCTGGTGCCTTGGACAGCTCACTACCTATCTGGTCAGTATCACCCATCAAACTGTTTTCAGCATAGAAAAGTTACTTTGAAAAGCATTTCTGGGGCACAGAAGGAAAGAAATGAACAAGAAAAACAATAGCGAGGGAGGGAAAATCCACACAAGAATTATCTCGGATCGATAAATTTGGTAATGGCGTCGGTGATAAATTTTCAAGCATGGATGGTTCTTGGCACCAGCTTCGTCACACTCGCTGCCCCTTTACATTGATCACGTGACAGTCACGTGACCTCGCCGAAAGATATAGAGAGAGAGAGTGAATCTTCCTGATGGTTATCAACTCAGCAGCATTTTCAGTTAGAAGAAGAAGAAGAAGAAGAAGAAAGGACTACTGAGTTTATACAATGAACTGTTGAAGGAGGGACTAAAGAGTTTGTACAGTGAATTGTTAATTTTACAGCAAGAAGAAGAAACGACTACTGTGTCTGTACAATGAACTTTTAATTGTACAGCAAGAAGAATTTCCTAATCTATACGATGAACACTTAATTGTACAGCAAGAAAAGAATAGACAACTGTCTATATAATAAACAATTAATTGTACAGCAAGAAGAGGAATGGCCCACTGAGTGCATACAATAAACAATTAATTGTAAAGCAAGAAGAAGAAGGGGCTACTGATTGCATACAATAAACAGTTAATTGTACACCAAGAAGAAGAAAGGGGCCACTGAGTGCATACAATAAACAGTTAATTGTACAGCAAGATGAAGAAGGGGCTACTGAGTGCATACAATAAACAGTTAATTGTACACCAAGAAGAAGAAGGGGCTACTGAGTGCATACAATAAACAGTTAATTGTACACCAAGAAGAAGAAGGGGCTACTGAGTGCATACAATAAACAATTAATTGTACAGTAAGAAGAAGGGGCCACTGAGTGCATACAATAAACAGTTAATTATACAGCAAGAAGAAGAAGGGACCACTGAGTGCATACAATAAACAGTTAATTGTACAGCAAGAAGAAGAAGGGGCTACTGAGTGCATACAATAAACAATTAATTGTAAAGCAAGAAGAAGAAGGGGCTACTGAGTGCATACAATAAACAATTAATTGTACAGTAAGAAGAAGGGGCCACTGAGTGCATACAATAAACAGTCAATTATGCAGCAAGAAGAAGAAGGGGCCACTGAGTGCATACAATAAACAGTTAATTGTACAGCAAGAAGAAGAAGGGGCTACTGAGTGCATACAATAAACAGTTAATTGTACAGTAAGAAGAAGAAGGGGCTACTGAGTGCATACAATAAACAGTTAATTGTACAGCAAGAAGAAGAAGGGGCCACTGAGTGCATACAATAAACAGTTAATTGTACAGCAAGAAGAAGAAGGGGCCACTGAGTGCATACAATAAACAGTTAATTGTACAGCAAGAAGAAGAAGGGGCCACTGAGCGCATACAATAAACAGTTAATTGTACAGCAAGAATAAAAAACTACCGGTGTGTCTATACAATGAATTGTTAGTTGTACAACAAGATGAAGAAAGGACTACAGACTCCAAACAATGAACTATTAGTTGTACAAATTAGTTGTACATCAAGAAGGATAATGGACTATTTAACCTATACAATGAACTGTTAATTGCACAGCACGAAGAAGAAAGGACTACAGAGTCTATACAATGAACCATTAGTTGTACAAATTAATTGCACATCAAGAAGGAGAATGGACTACATAACCTATACAGTGAACTGTTAATTGCACAGCACGAAGAAGAAAGGACTACAGAGTCTATACAATGAACCATTAGTTGTACAAATTAGTTGTACATCAAGAAAGAGAATGGACTACTTAACCTATGCAATGAACTGTTAATTGCACAGCAAGAAGAAAGGACTACAGAGTCTATACACTGAACTATTAGTTGTACAGATTAGTTGTACGTCAAGAAATAGAATGAACTACTTAATACAAAGGAAATAGGGTGTTCTTTCAAGAAGTGTTTATTTTCTCTCGGGGTAATGAATAAACACACATTTTTCTCTTTAGCTCTCAGACAATATTTGATTTGCCAGATGCAGCGCGAGAATGGGGTTACCTGTTACCACTGTTTGGATCTTTTCCATTGCTGTCTTTGTGGTCCGTTTGCTTCCTGTTGTTTTCATTCCAGTATCCATATAGTCTAATAATGGCATCTCTATTTCATTTACAACAACAATAAATGCAGCTGGTTCGAGTCCACTGTAGGATAAATGCCTCAGACGAGTCCTTATTTTTGTCTGGAGTTTGGCCATTCCATCACCGAACTGGCCATTGCGGTTTGGTTATGGTGAGAGACTTTAGTCTGATTGCTCACAGCAAACCAACCTAGTATTGGTGGCCCTTAACTGCGCAGCTCTGATGATCACGGGGATACACAACCTCCTTCACCATTGTAAGGTATCCCCACTCAGAAAGGCTTATTTCATGTCGAGCATGACTCATTGGTCTGGTTAATCTCTTCCCGTTTAATAATAATAATAATAATAATAATAATAATAATAATAATAATAATAATAATAATAATAATAATGATGATGATGATATTAATATTAATGATTAATAATAATGTGTAAGGTGTTGAAAACATATCATGTGCAGGTAACCCTTTGATATTCTCCAAATTACTATTGCTATGAAACTCAATTTAAAGGGTTTAAAGGTCATTCATGAATGGCAGAAGCAAGAGACAGCGATTATGCCATAGCTAGCAGAACAATGCCGTAGAGACTGACCATATACAGTATACACATGATCAGCGTCCATGCCCCTCTCCACCCAGGGAGGGCTAGGGAATGGCTGCTGATGACTCAGCAGGTAGATCTTAAGGCTCCACCTTCACCCATAGTTCACAAGGGTGGTGAGGTTGCAGATACTAAAGAAACTATCGAGCTTAGGTAGACTCGAACCCGAGTATAGTGATCACTAGCCAGGGACGTTTCCTTGAATTAACCCTTAAAAAAAAAAAAAAAAATATAAGTAGGTTATGTGCTTGGGGTGGCCCTGACTAGTACACCCTTGCTTACCATGGCGATACACAAACCCTTTCACCACATTAAAGTATTCCCACTCCGAAAGGGATATCCTCCAAAATGTCAGGACGTTTCCTTAATTTAACCCTTAAATTAACCATTATTAGTAGGTTATGTGCTTGGGGTGGTCATGACTAGTGCAGCCTTGCTAATCATGGCGATACACAAACTATTTTACCACATCAAAGTAGTTTCCAAAATGTCATTACCATGAAACTCAATTAACCTTTACGAGCACGTGCTTTAGGTCAATATGCTCTGACAAATCAACGTATCATTTCGTCGACGTAACATTTGTCAACCCAGAGGTGCCCCAATCAGCATAATCTTCTGAAGGCCGCTTTGTTCTCCCATTGAGCGAGATTAGCAATTAGCCCAAGTAACTCCCTCTCACAAACTTCACAGGAACATAAGCATATCCTCCCCCTAAGTACCTGCTCTTACACCAAAGCACCACGAGGCTAACGGCATCATAAACATTGATCTTCCATCCTTCTATTACCATGTTTAAGACGTAAGATATAATTCGAGCCGGAACCATAAAACAAGCTGCTGTAATAACTTACAGTTCACCCATGAAGGGTCTCTGCTCTGAGAAAATCGTATTATTTCGAGTACAGATAGTCCTCAGTTACAAACTTCATAGGTTCCAAGAAACTGTTTGTAAACCGAATTGGTTGTAAGTCGAATTTTTATACATTTTGGACCAGGGTAGGCCTAACTCCAATCCTGTCTATGATTTCCAGCTACAAAAGTCTACAAATAGTCAAGCTTTATATGAAATAGAAATCAGGTTATTACAAAATAAGGTTTTTCTTACTGTAATAAATGATATAATATTGTTTTATTACAGTATTTCTGTATCTTATCTTTGTTATTTTATGTTGGATTTCTATTTGTATCTCTGAATGTTTGTAAGTCGAATACCTTCTGTAATGCCCAAAGTAACAAATATGTTTTCTACTAGTGAACCCGAACACACACATACATACATACATACACAGATTCATCCCTTCCCACCCACTCCCCCTTTTCTAATTACAACCCGCTGGTTCGGCAATTTGTTGGAGAGTATGGTGTCCGAGTACAATTCTCAGGGTATGGCTACTCCCTCTCCCCCCTGTGCGTGACAGGAAAGATATATATACAGTATATATATATGTATATATATATATACATATATATATATATATATATATATATATATGTGTGTGTGTGTGTGTGTATATATATATATATATATATATATATATATATATATATATATATATATATCAATAAGTTCTTCTCAAATCAGCAGACATCCCTCCCAAGAATATGCTCAACTGGTGAATAGTTCAATCAGAAATGATAAATTCATTGTTAGAATTACATGAAAATTTTAGCTCGTCGCTGAAGCTACCCCCTGGAGCAGATTTCTTACAGAAACTTGCATAAAATATCGGAAACAGAAGTCATATGTCAGTTGGCAGACCAAAGAGAGAACTGATTAAAGAGGATACGTGATGAGGGATGCTCGAAGCTGCCAAATTATGCACACTGGATCGAGGAGAGTTGCAAGAGCTATTAGAGACAATCAGCGTGGCTTAAAAGAATACACATTATAAGCACAGATTCTTTTAAGGTAATATTATTACTATTATCATCATTATCATTATTATTATTATTATTATTATTATTATTATTATTATTACTTGCTAAGCTACAACCCTTAATGGAAAAGCAAGATACTATATGCCAAAGGGATCCAATAGGGAAAATAGACCAGTGAGGAAGGGAAATAAGGAAATAAACAAACTACAAGATAAGTAATTAACAATTAAAATAAATTAATATTATTAGATGCTAAGCTACAATCCTAGTTTTAAAATCAAGATACTATAAACCCAAGGGCTCCAACAGGGATAATAACTCAGTGAGGAAAGGAAATAAGGAAATAAACAAACTACAAGAGAATTAATCAACGATTAATATATTTTAAGAACAATAACGACATTGAAATAAGTCTTTCATATATAAACTATAAAACTTTAACAAAACAAGAGGAAGAGAATTAAGATAGAATAGTGCGCCCAAGTGTACCCTCAAGCAAGGGAACTCTATCCCAAGCCAGAGGAAAGCCATGGTACAGAGGCTATGGCACTGCCTAAGACTCGATAAATCTCGAGGATTTGAGCAGTTGATGAGGGAGACCTAAATTGGATGGCTAATTAATTTTGACTCCTGTACGTTTCTTGAATTTATT
The DNA here is from genome assembly GCF_036898095.1 of Palaemon carinicauda. Classification (NCBI taxonomy): domain Eukaryota; kingdom Metazoa; phylum Arthropoda; class Malacostraca; order Decapoda; family Palaemonidae; genus Palaemon; species Palaemon carinicauda. Next base: position 114,162,285 of record NC_090725.1, on the reverse strand, counting down.
TGCAGGACAATAAGTTATTCAGCAAACATTTTACTCCAAATGCCTACGTATAGAAGACGGATATATATAGTAGTTTTATTTAGTTTAAAGGAAATTATAAGCACAGATTCTTTTTAAGGAAATAGACAAGACAAAATTTTTCTTGGGGATTTGAGTTTTTGATTAGTGAAACCAAAATTGGTGGGCTCTCTCACAGCAAACCAACCTAGTATGGGTGTCCCTGACTAGTACAGTTTTGCTGATCACCACGTTATATGCGTGTGTATACATTATACACATACAGCTATATATATGGTGTATATGTTATACTATATAAACTATATACTATATATATATATATATATATATATATATATATATATACTATATATACGCATGAGTATATAGGTGTTTCTAGATCTTAAAGTGATTTGAAACAAGGTAATATGAGGAACAGGGAATAAGAAAGAGAGAGAGAGAGAGAGAGAGAGAGAGAGAGAGAGAGAGAGAGAGAGAGAGAGAGAGAGAGAGAGAGAGAGATTCTAGGTAAGGAAAGGAAGAGCAACATCAAATACAACCGAATGTTCTCAAGGTTTGCTTTTGCAGGAGTTAATCGCCTTAGGGCTCCCAATGCCAGTAAGATCCGCCCACCATTAGCTAAGATGGAAAAGTCAAAATACCATTCATTGGATTCGATGTTAAATGGGAGTTTCAAAATACTTATATAGAGAATTTATAAATACGTGATGAGGGAATTTATTGAGGTATAAGCACTAAAATATTAAAATTTTTATTTTAATGGTGTTACCGTTCTTAGAATATTTTATTTTTTCCTTGTTTCCTTACCTCACTCAGCTATTTTCCCTGTTAGGGCCCCTGGGCTTTTAGTATTCTATAGAGAAGTTATAAATATGTGGTGAGGGAATTTATTGAGGTATAAGCACAAGGAAAAAATAAAATATTTTAAGAACAGTAATAGCATTAAAATAAATATCTTAATATTCTAGTGTTTATACCTCGTTAAATCCCCTCACCACATATTTATAACTTCTCTATAGAATACTATATGCCCAGGGGTCATATGAAGAGAATAAGAAGAAGTTTTGGAAAGAAGTGAATAGAGTAAGGAAGGCTGCCGCAAGAATTGAAGAGACAGTGAAAGATGGAAAGGGAAGGTTGTTAAAAGGAGAGGAGGCAAGGAAAAGGTGGGCGGAATATTTTGAAAGTTTGCTGAATGTTGAGGATAATAGGGAGGCAGATATAATTGCTGTTCCAGGTGTTGAGGGGCCAGTGATGGGAGATGAGAATGAGAGAGAGATTACAATAGAGGAAGTGAGGAGAGCACTAGATGAAACGAGAGTAGGAAAAGCATCTGGTATGGATGGTGTGAAAGCTGAGATGTTGAAGGAAGGGGGTGTGACTGTACTTGAATGGTTGGTGAGATTGTTTAATATGTGTTTTGTGTTGTCAATGGTACCAGTAGATTGGGTTTGTGCATGTATTGTACCACTATATAAGGGTAAGGGAGATGTGCATGAGTGTTGTAATTCAAGAGGTATTAGTTTGTTTAGTGTAGTTGGAAAAGTGTATGGTAGAGTAATGATTAATAGGATTAAGGATAAAAAAGAGAATGCAATCTTGGAAGTACAGGGTGGTTTTTAGAAGAGATAGGGGTTGTATGAATCAGATTTTTACAGTTAGGCAGATATGCGAGAAATATTTAGCAAAAGGTAAGGAGGTGTATGTTGCATTTAAGGATCTGGAGAAAGCATACGATAGAGTTGATAGGGAAGCAATGTGGAATGTGATGAGGTTATATGGAGTTGGTGGAAGGTTGTTGCAAGCAGTGAAAAGTTTCTACAAAGGTAGTAAAGCATGTGTTAGAATAGGAAATGACGTGAGTGATTGGTTTCCGGTGAGAGTGGGGCTGAGACAGGGATGTGTGATGTCGCCGTGGTTGTTTAACTTGTATGTTGATGGAGTGGTGAGAGAGGTGAATGCTCGAGTGCTTGAACGAGGATTAAAACTGGTAGGCGAGAATGACCATGAATGGGAGATAAATCAGTTGTTGTTTGCAGATGATACTGTACTGGTAGCAGACACAGAAGAGAAGCTTGACCGACTAGTGACAGAATTTGGAAGGGTGTGTGAGAGAAGGAAGTTGAGAGTTAATGTGGGTAGGAGTAAGGTTATGAGATGTACGAGAAGGGAAGGTGCAAGGTTTAATGTCATGTTCAATGGAGAGTTACTTGAGGAGGTGGATCAGTTTAAGTACTTGGGGTCTGTTGTTGCAGCAAATGGTGGAGTGGAAGCAGATGTACGTCAGAGAGTGAATGAAGGTTGCAAAGTGTTGGGGGCAGGTAAGGGAGTAGTAAAAAATAGAGGGTTGGGCATGAATATAAAGAGAGTTCTATATGAGAAAGTGATTTTACCAACTGTGATGTATGGATCGGAGTTGTGGGGAATGAAAGTGACGGAGAGACAGAAATTGAATGTGTTTGAGATGAAGTGTGTAAGGAGTATGGCTGGTGTATCTCGAGTAGATAGGGTTAGGAATGAAGTGGTGAGGGAGAGAACGGGTGTAAGAAATGAGTTAGCGGCTAGAGTGGATATGAATGTGTTGAGGTGGTTTGGCCATGTTGAGAGAATGGAAAATGGCTGTCTGCTAAAGAAGGTGATGAATGCAAGAGTTCATGGGAGAAGTACAAGAGGAAGGCCAAGGTTTGGGTGGATGGATGGTGTGAAGAAAGCTCTGGGTGATAGGAGGATAGATGTGAGAGAGGCAAGAGAGCGTGCTAGAAATAGGAATGAATGGCGAGCGATTGTGACGCAGTTCCGGTAGGCCCTGCTGCTTCCTCCGGTGCCTTAGATGACTGCGGAGGTAGCAGCAGTAGGGGATTCAGCATTATGAAGCTTCATCTGTGGTGGAAATGTGGGAGGTTGGGCTGTGGCACCCTAGCAGTACCAGCTGAACTCGGTTGAGTCCCTGGTTAGGCTGGAGGAATGTAGAGAGTAGAGGTCCCCTTTTTTGTTTTGTTTCATTTGTTGATGTCGGCTACCCCCCAAAATTGGAGGAAGTGCCTTTGGTATATGTATGTATGTATAAGCACTAAAATATTAAAATATTTATTTTAATGGTGTTACTGTTCTTAAAATATTTTATTTTTCCTTGTTTCCTTTCCTCACTGGGCTATCTTCCCTGTTGGGGCCCTGGGCTTATAGCATTCTATAGAGAAGTTATAAATATGTGGTGAGGGAATTTTATGAGGTATAAGCACTAGAATTTTAAAATATTAATTTTAATGTTGTTACTGTTTTTAGAATATTTTATTTTTCATTGTTTCCTTACCTCACAGGGCTATTTTCCTTGTTGGGGCCCCTGGGCTTATAGCATCTTGCTTCTCTAAGTATATATACACACACACGATATATATATATATATATATATATATATATATATATATATATATATATATATATATATATATATATAAATGCAGAAGAACAACAGGGAAAAGGAAAATACGATATATACGATTAAGTCCTAACTAAGAAGTATCACGAAACTAGTCAGGACTTAATCGTATATTTCGTATTTTCCTTTTCCCTGTGGTTCTTCTGCATCTGAGCATCACGTTTTCCTTTGTTTTTTACGCATTTATATATATATATATATATATATATATATATATATATATATATATATATATATATATATAGATATATATTTATATTTATATATACACACACATATATATATACATATATACACACACACTCATATATATATATATATATATATATATATATATATATATATATATATATATATAAGTATGTATATGTATATATATATATATATATATATATATATATATATATATATATATATATATATATATATATAAAGAACTTGCGTTAATTTACAACCGAAAACACGAGTAGAAGAAGAATATTTCAACTGAATGAAATAGTATATTAAACTTGATGTTTGTATGAAATGAAAGAGATTTAAATTATCTCTTCCATTTAAAATAAAAGCTGCTTACTTAACTCCCCAGGTAAAAAATTGCTGGAATTATATCATTTACACATTGTGGCCAGAGACTTTAACTTTGACCTTTAGCAAGAATTGTTCGTGGATGTGAAACTTTGAAGTGCTTTTAAAGTGATACATATTTGCATTTTTTTTCAAGTAATTATATTAAATAGACAATGTGAAATTATATCAAACTGGTTATATCTATCAATTATATTGTTAGTGGCTGTGAATCTTTTGATAATGGAAGATTTAAATAATGCTAAATGCCATCAGGGAGACTTTAACCTCCCCAGTTAAATTGTATTTCATCTATTTTCGTGCTTGGGTCAACTAAACCTGATAAATAATTATCTTGACTATATGGGGCTTTCGAATCACGAAAATAAAAACAATGGTAATTATTTCATCCTTATAGTTCCTTTGCAGAACTGTCAGTTAAACCTCGAAGGTTTAAGGCTTGCTGTACACGATCGGATTAAATCCTCGCGGATTAGAAATCAATGGAGGTCAATTAGGCCCTTCATATGCTGTCCGCGCGGAAGAATTTCCGATCTGCAGCGATTCCATTGTAGCGGCTTATAGAAAATACGTGGCCGCTCAGGGAAAATCCTCTCATCTGATGACACACCTCCTAACTAGCGGAAATATTTCTGTACGGAAAATATCCGCTCGTATAGAGAACTTCAAATCATTCATTCATTCATTCCTGTGAAGCAAGTCTAAAATCGGTGTGGATCCATTCTAGCATCTTATAGAAAATACGAGGCCGCTCGGGAAAAATCCTCATGTGAAGATATATCTCCTAACGAGCGGAAATATTTCCGTACGGAAAAAATCCGCTTTTGGGAAGCGAGCTTAAAGGTCATATATGACTTCATAGCCAAGGAACTAGTCTGTGCTGTCGGGCAATGCCCTACTGGTAAAACGTATAAACTTTCTTAGTACCCATGACCACTCTACCCAAGCTAGAACCAGGAAGGTACAGGCAATGACTGCGATCACAACTCTTATTTTTTATCCATGTTCGGTAATCGGGATTTTTTCCCTTTAGGTCGCTCATGAATGGCATTGCCCTAGAGACTGACCATATATACATATGATCAGCACACAAGCCCCTCTCCATCAAGCTAAGACCAGGGAATGCCAGGCAATGGCTACTGATGACTCAGCAGGAAGATCTACAGTATAGGCTCCCCCCCCCCCATCCTAGTGCACAAGGATAGTGAGGTTGCAAACGCTACTAGAAACTATCAAGCTTACGGAGTCTCGAACTCCCGTCCAACAGATTAGTGGCCAGGGACTTTTCCAATAGGCTACCACAATAATTTTTCACATTTCAAATACAGTTGCTCATCGACCGATTGTACAAGAACAATAATTACCAAAACAACAAAACAACTCTTTTCTTAGAATGGCTGTTCCTTTATTACAACCCAGCCACTGAGGGGGGAGGGCAAGCCAGCCTCAACCTGGTGCCGGTCCCAAGCCCGGGTAAATGGGGAGGGTTGGCGGCAGGAAAGGCATCCGGCCATGAAAAATTAGCCAAAACAACTATGGTCAGTGAGTATAATCAGAATGAAATTAATGCTAGGGCGTTCCCCTTAAGCGACGCGTTGGGACCTCGCCTGATCCCTCCGAAAAATCGGCAAGGGCTACCCAGTATGGGCAGGCTGGGTTAAAGAGGCAAGCTCAGAGGTAGATGGAGAAAGCTGACCAGAAACATAGACCCCACGTAGAAGTGGGAAAAGATGTAGACAAAGAAGAAGAAGAAGGCTGTTCCTTTATTACATTTTATTACCTCTGCCAACGAATTTGGAAGGAGGTTATGTTTCACCCCCTGTTTGTGTGTTTGTAAGTGTGTTTGATTGTGAACAGCTTCCTGGCTACAATTTTAATCGTAGAATAATTAAATTTGCAAGAATTAAATGTTATGTAAATAGCTGGAAATTATAAAATTTTGGAAGGTCAAGGTAAAAGGTCAAGGTCATGGTCAAGCAAAATGTCCAATTCACGTAATCAGCCATAGGTCTGCACATCATTGTCACAGACTTCAAACTTGGTTTATATTGAAAATCCACGCCAATTAATACATGTTAAGGTCTAATGTCGAGCAAAGGGTCGAGAAATAAGCTGCCACGGCGGAGATCTGCGCTCTACTGAGTACCCCTCAAGTTTGGGTCTGCATCCCTTCGTTCTTAGATGAATATTTCTCTTTTACCTTGTCTTTCAGTATGTTATTTTATACAGATACCCTTGATGGGTTCTGTTCTGTTAAGATTCTCACACATGTCGTGTGACATGGGCTCTTGCTGGAGAAATTCTTATAAGAATTTCAGTAAACCCCCCCCCCAAAAAAAAAAAAAAAATGGAGTACTGAAACCATGGACTCTTGCCGGGTTAAATCTTATAAAAAAAAAGAAAATCAATAATCAAAAGAAAAACAAAAAAATTTGTTGTAATGAAACCATCGACTCTTGCTAGGGTAAATCTTTAAGAATTTCAGTAATCCCAAAAACATTATTTTTGGAGTACTGAAATCACGAGATCTTGCTGGGTTAAATCTTATAGGAATTTCATAAATCAAAAAATATATATTTGGAGCACTGAAATCACGGACTCTTGCTGGGTTAAATCTTATAGAAATTTCATTAATCCAAAAAAAAATTACTTTGAGCCCTGAAATCACGGACTCTTGCGGAGTTAAATCTTATAAGAATTTCATTACTCAAAAAAAAAAAAAAAAAAAATGGAGTACTGAAACCATAGACTCTCGATAGGTTAAATCTTATAAGAATTTCAGTAATCCAAAAATAAAATTTGGATTACTAAAACCATGGACTCTTGCTAGGTTAAATCTTACGAGAATTTCAATACTCAACAAAAAAAAAAAATTGGAGTACTGAAACCAAAGACTTGCTGTGTTAAATCTAAGAATTTTAGTAATCCCCCCAAAAATTTAGAGTACTGAAACCATGGACTCTTGCTAGGTTAAATATGAGAATTTCAGTACTCTAAAAAAAAAAAAAGAATTGGAGTACTGGAACCATTGACTCTTGCTGGGCTAAATCTTATAAGAATTTCAGTAATAAAAAAAAAATGGAGTACTGAAACCATAGACTCTTGCTAGGTTAAATCTTATAAGAATTTCGGTACTCAAAAAAATTGTTTTGGAGTACTGAAATCAGGGGCTCTAGCTGTGTTGAAACTTATAAAAATCTCAGTAATCATCCCCCCCAAAAAACCATAGACTCATACTAGGTTAAGTCTTATAAGAATTTCAGTATCTAAAAGATTTTTTTTTTCTTTTGGAGTACTGAAAACACAGGTCCTCGCCTGCTTATATCATTAAATTTCCAGTACTCCAAAAGAATTTTGTTTGGACTTCCGGAATCACGGGGTCTTGCTAGGTTAAATCTCATAAGAATTTCAGTACTCCAAAAAAAAAAAAAAGATTCTGAGTAATGAAATTCTTCTAAGATTTAACTAAGTAAGAGCCAGTGAAGCAACTGCTTCTTTTCGCGTGAGAACAAAGACAGACACAAGCGTACTCCCGACTGCATTTATCAACTGGTTGCTCAAAAACATGACAGCAAAAAGAGGGAAAAATGAAGAAAAACTCCTTGAGGATAAGCAACACCATTTTGCAGTCTCCAGGAAACAAAACCTTGCGGAGATTTGGTCGAAAGTGTGTGGAGTGGAGAAGACTATGGATGTACAAATTGAATTTCTATAGAAACACCTGCGGTCTTCCGAAAGTCTTGCGGACTACAATGGCGGTGAAGTTTCTTCACGAAGATAAGGAGGAGGAGGAGGAGGAGAAGAAGGAAACATGGCAGAGCTTCCCTGGAATGAAATGAAGTTCGGTCGAGTTCTCAAGAAAAGTTCTCTCTCTCTCTCTCTCTCTCTCTCTCTCTCTCTCTCTCTCTCTCTCTCTCTCTCTCTCTCTCTCTCTCTCTCTGCTTTTACCTAATATTCATATTTAAGTGATTTATTAAATTCGGACTAGGTGATCTATTAAATTAGTCTATTTAAGTGATATATCAAATTCAGTTTATTCAAGTGATCTGTTAAATTCAGTTTATTTTTGTGATGTACTAAATGCATTTTACTTAAGTGATCTATCAAATTCAATTTAAGAGATCTATTAAATTAAGTTTATTAAATGATCTTTTAGATTCAGTTTATTTAAGTGATCAACTAAATTCAGTTCAAGTGATCTATTAAATTCAGTTGTTTTAAGTGATCTATTAACATTAGTTTAAGTGATTATTAAATTCAGTTTTATAAGTGATCGATTAAATTCAATTTAAGTGATCTATTAACATTAGTTTATTTAAGTGATCTATTAAATTCAGTTTATTTAAATTAAATATTAAAATCAGTTTATTTAAGTGATCAAATAATTCAATTTATTTAAGTGATCAATCAATATCAAATTATTCAAGTTATCTATTGAATTCAGTTTATTCAAGTGATCTATTAAATTCAATTTATATAAGTGATCGATTAAAATCAGTTTATTTAAGTGATTGATTAAATTCAGTTCATTTAAATGATCGATTAAATTCAATTTATTCAAGTGAATGATTAAAATCAGTCTATTTAAGTGATTGATTAAATTCAGTTTATTTAAGTGATCTATTAAAATTAGTACATTTAAGTGATGTATTAAAGTTAATTTGATCTTACGATTCTTTGTCTATGGAAGTATCCGTTAATGTAGAACAGGATATTAACGAGCACTATGATAACCAATTTATCAATTTAACCATGATGGTTATAATTATGTTATATCCCATATACTTCGGTTATATTTTATCTTGAGGTTTTGGTTGCTTATTTTTTTCGTTAAATGAGTTATTTTACTGATGTAGTATTTTAGGTAATATGAAATATTATTGTTTATTGTTGTTTATTTCAAGGCAACTACAGAATATATACAGGCACACGATCTTAACCTCTCTCTCTCTCTCTCTCTCTCTCTCTCTCTCTCTCTCTCTCTCTCTCTCTCTCTCTCTCTCTCTCTCTCTCAATTCCTTTTTATTGATTTGTTTTATTAGGTTATATATATTTATAAAATTTATTTTATAAACACACTTTTATTAATGTAGTGAAAACCTTACTGCAAATGTAAATACATATTATGTTCTCTTGCTTGAGGGTACACTCAAACATTCTTTTTTATCTTATTTTTCTTCCTCTTTTATATATATATATATATATATATATATATATATATATATATATATATATATATATATTAAAGATCTAAATTAATGTCGTTACTGTTCTTAAGATATTTCATTTCAATTATTCATTACCTCTTGTAGTTTGTTTATTTCCTTTCCTCACTTGGCTATTTTTCCCTGTGGGAGCCCTTGGGCTTACAGCATCTTGCTTTTCCAACTAGGGTTATAGCTTAGCTTATAATAATAATGATAATAATAATAATGATAATAATAATAATAATAATAATAATAATAATAATAATAATAATAATAATAATAATAATAATTGTTCATGACTTCTCTTATAGTTTTTTATTTTCTTGTTTTCTTTCCTCATTTGGTTATTTTTCCCTGTGGGAGCCCTTGGGCTTACAGCATCTTGCTTTTCCAAATAGGGTTATAGCGTAGCTTATAATAATAATAATAATAATAATAATAATAATAATAATAATAATAATAATACAGATGAATCATTTTTCTCTCTCACACAGTCAAATACAAACAGATTACAAAGACATTTTATTTTTGCTTTGTAACGAAGTAGTTGGCATAAATTGCAGTAAGCTATTCATCATTTGGGAAGCCATTCATTGCATTTATTCATGGCAGAAGAATAATGGGGTTGTTACATTATATTTGGCAGTTATTCATATTAAAAGTTATAAGTTTGTATTTGGCAAACTTCAACTTGTGAGTTATGATATTGTATTATCCTTCATTTTTACCATAGTGTAATAATTTAAGTCTTCAAAGTGACTTTATACCCTACTCTATAATGAAAAGGATATCTTTCATAATGAAAAATGTAGCTAGGCAAAACAAAACAAAAACGGAAAAATTACTTTTTTTTTAAGTCTGTTCTTTTCAATTTTGTGTGTAATGTTGCCATGAAGGAAATTACACACACACACACACACGTGTGCATATATATATATATATATATATATATATATATATATATATATATATATATTTATTTATTTATTTATTTATTTATTTATTCATATATACACACATTATACACTCACTGTCACAATTGTAACTTCTGAATTGTTCTTTCTTACGACCGCAAACAGGCGCAAGTGGAAAGACATGTCTGAGGCTTTTGTCCTGCAGTGGACTAGCAATGGCTGTTGATATATATATATATATATATATATATATATATATATATATATATATATATATATATATATATATCCATCCACAGCAGGACAAAGACATTAGACATTTCCTTCCACTCGCGTTATTGGTCGTAATGGTCGTAAGAAAGAGAAATTCAGGAGTTACACTTGTGACAGTGAGTGTATATATCACTATAATTGAAAGAATGAGAGCGATGAGAATCTGTGTGATAGATTCTGAAACTGCGCTTGGCTAGTTGCTTTGTTGAAAGAACAAACAGGGAAGGTAAATTGAGAATTTAGAGGAGATCAACATTTGGTTTTACAGGCAAGTAAATGCATTGAGAAAGTTTGTATAACAAATAGATCGAAGAGTGAGAGATTCTAGCAAGAGAGATGTTGCTAGAAGTGAATTTATTCATGATCATCATCATCATCATCATCATCATCATCATCATCTCCTCCTACGCCTATTGACGCAAAGGGGCTTGGTTAGATTTCGCCGTCTCTATCTTGATCGTTTAAATCAATACTTCCCCATTCATCATCTCCCACGCTTCATAGTCCTCATTCATGTAGGACTGGGTCTTCCAACTCTTCCAGTGCCTTGCGGAACCCAGTTTAAAGTTTGGTGAACTAATCTCTCTGAGATGTGCGAAAAGCATGCACAAACCATATCCATCTGCCCCCCACCATGATCTCATCCAAATATGGCACTTGAGTAATTTCTTTTATAGTTTCGCTTCTAATCCTGTCCTGCCATTCAACTCCCAATATTTTTCTGAGGCTTTGTTCTCAAATCTACAAAATCTGTTGGATATTCATAATAGTAGAATTAATATTTGGAAGATAGAAGAAGGGAAGATCTGCGTGTCAGAAGACGGGGAATGTTTGTGTAAGTATGAAAAGTCTTTGGAAATAACCAATGAAGATTTAAGAAAGAGTAACAGGTTGAAGAAAGGTGAGACAACTAGAGTTTTGGGATGAATGAAGTGATGCAGCCTTGGAGTGCTGACCAGAGTTTGTATGTTATCTCACAAACCTATTATAAAATAATGAGATAATTTGTAAAAGATTAATGACCCCAAAGTAATTTGGAGTCGACTCCGCCATGAAGACTGACCACAGATGAAAGGAAGAACAATAGGTGATTAGTTGATTGCCCTCTGGAGATTATGAACTTTGGGGAACAGCAAAGTTGAAGAATAATTAGAGAATCTTTTTTAGTTAAATATAAAATGATAAAAAAATACAGCAGAAGTTCAAACTTGTAAGAATTGTTTTTATGTTGAACAGAGTGATTTAAGTCTCTAATCACAGTTTATGTATGACGTCTATTTCAACTTAGTTATTACTATTTAAGTTGTTTTTTATTTTTAATTCATTACTTTTCATATAGTTTATTTCCTTAATTCCCTGTCTTACAAGGAAATTTTTCCCTGTTGGAGCCCCTGCGCTTGTAGCATTCTGCTTTTCCAGCTAGTGTTGTCGCTTAGATGATAATAATAATAATAATAATAATAATAATAATAATAATAATAATAATAATAATAATAATAGTATAAAATATATCATATGTATCAGATGAATAACATTTTATTATGTTTTATACCCTAGAAATGAAAAATATAACGTATAAAACAGATCATATGTATCATCAGTAACATTATAGTTAGCTTTGCTATGTATGAAAACTATTGCTGGTATAAAAGAGATCATGTTTATCGGATAAATAACATATAGTTTGTTTTGCTAGATAGGAAAACTATTAGCCTACTGTTATAAAACAGATCATGTGTATAAGATGAATAACATGACGTTTGCTACCCTAGATATGTAAACTATTACTACCATAAAACAGACCGTATATATCTGAGTCCTATTTAACCCTTTGTTTTTAAAGCGCATGAAAAGCCCTTTCATAAATTTGGCAAAATGAGGTACTACACCGCCCCAAAATGTTTGGCCTACGAGACTTTCAAGCAAATGCCATTCTGTGAAGCATAAACATTATAATTTGAAGTCAGCTTCCCATTGTCATGCTGATGGCCAATTTCACAACAGGTTGGTTCCAGTGAATATATTCGGCGCAGAGGAAATTTATTCTGGCGCAGCGGTTAACAAACAACTTCACCTTATGCCGGGGAACTCAGAGATAATAGTCGAGCCTTCGGGCCAAAGCCGTTGCGTGACATACGACCTCTGACAGAAATGAGTTTATCATTGGAAGTGCTTTGAAACTGGATGCATATGATTTGGACAAAAGGTAAGATTGCTTTTGACTAGATGCAGAAGCACACAGAGAGAGAGAGAGAGAGAGAGAGAGAGAGAGAGAGAGAGAGAGAGAGAGAGAGATATGAGTATCTGAGAGTTGTTTTAGATTGCATCCTGAACGACAGGGTACGAGTTTTTTTTTTATAATAGTTCTGCGTTTGGTTATAATGGAAAATTTTATGGGAAAATTTGGAGCCCTTGGGGATTATAGCATCCTGCTTTTCGAACTAGAGTTGTAGCTACGCTAACAATAATAATAATAATAATAATAATAATAATAATAATAATAATAATAATAATAATTATAATAATCAATGATGCACATATGTTTTTCCTCAATATTTAATCTCTATTCATAGTCACTGAGCAATCATGAAACAATATACAATAAATACGAAAAGAGAAAATAACATGAATAGTTATTGTGCATTCAAGTTGGAGACTTATATGCGAGACCATTAAAAACAATGGAATTATACATAGCTCGAGATATCTGACACTCATGATTTCATGATCAGTCTCTGGTCAATTAAATTGTTTTATATATGCAAGGGATGATGCAAATTTTCGTCAAAAACACCCAGAATGTCCATCTAACACACATATGCACATATACAATACAACAACAAATGCAGTCGTTTCTAGTCCATTGCAAGACAAAGGCCTCGTAAGACATGTCTGGGGTTTGGCCAATTATCATTACCATGCTGACCAGTGATGGTGGAAAACTTTATTCTGATTGCTCACAGCAAACCAAACTAGTATGTTTGGCCCTAACTAGTTTGTGTATCGCCCTCATCATGGCGATGTACAAGTATTTTAACTACGTTAAGGTAACTCCACTCAGAAAGGGTATATATATATATATATATATATATATATATATATATATATATATATATATATATATGTATATATATATATATGTTTGTGTGAGTGAGTGAGTGAGTGAGTGAGTATTCACACATTAGCCATTTAATTTTACAGAGGGTGTGTCTAGAGAAAATAAATCAGTAGTAAATTCTACTTTTATAAACGAGTAATGAAGGAACCAATATTTGTATTACTTCCACAATATTAGTACCTTCATACACCTACAAAGAACGCTCATCGGAACCACAATATTAGTCCCTTCATACACCTACAAAGAACGCTCATCGGAACCACAATATTAGTCCCTTCATACACCTACAAAGAACGCTCATCGGAACCACAATATTAGTCCCTTCATACACCTACAAAGAACGCTCATCGGAACCACAATATTAGTCCCTTCATACACCTACAAAGAACGCTCATCGGAACCACAATATTAGTCCCTTCATACACCTACCAAGAACGCTCATCGGAACCACAATATTAGTCCCTTCATACACCTACAAAGAACGCTCATCGGAACCACAATATTAGTCCCTTCATACACCTACAAAGAACGCTCATCGGAACCACAATATTAGTCCCTTCATACACCTACAAAGAACGCTCATCGGAACCACAATATTAGTCCCTTCATACACCTACAAAGAACGCTCATCGGAACCACAATATTAGTCCCTGCATACACCTACAAAGAACGCTCATCGGAACCACAATATTAGTCCCTTCATACACCTACAAAGAACGCTCATCGGAACCACAATATTAGTCCCTTCATACACCTACAAAGAACGCTCATCGGAACCACAATATTAGTCCCTTCATATACCTATAAAGAACGCTTATCGGAACCACAATATTAGTCCCTTCATACACCTACAA
>NC_090725.1:114137880-114142880 GCF_036898095.1 Palaemon carinicauda | reverse complement strand
ACACTATGTTAATAAGCGGAGAATCGTAAGAAAGGAGCTATAAAAGGTCTAGTTCTCCTACGCGTTAATTAAATGTGTTTTTACCAAGGTAAATGGAGAGACTTTTATTGGGTTAAGGGTGGGCCATACCAGAGACTATAAAGCTGTAAAATTCCGCCACTTTTGCTCCTGTATAGAGGATCGCGGTAAACCCTAACTGCCTGAATTAACATCCCTTTTCTCCAGATAAGTTCTGCCTTGTGATTAGGGCTTATACTCTATACCGTTCGCTACACAAAATTATTTTTTTTTTTTGCTTGGGTGAAATCTTAACAAAAAGCACCAGTTTCGTATATATATATATATATATATATATATATATATATATATATATATGTGTGTGTGTGTGTGTGTGTGTGTGTGTGTGTGTGTGTGTGTGTGTGTAGGACGGGATTGGAAATGAAACTGTAAGAGAGATTACTTTAGTGCTGTATGTGTATGAAATCATGATGAGGGGTAGATGGACATGGTTTGGGCATGCTCTCCGCACTCCCCAAGAGAGATTAAGTCACCAAACGTTCGGCCGGGCTCCACAAGGCACCAGAAGAGTTGGAAGACCCAGACCTACATGGCTTAGGACTATGAAGCGTGAAGTAGATGATGATGAATGGAGAAGTATTGAATTAATCGCTCAAGATAAAGAAGACTGGCGAAATCTAACCGAGACCGTTTGCGTCAATAGGTGTAGGAGTAGGTGATGATGATGATGATGATGATGATGATCATTATTTTTATTATTATTATTATTATTATTATTATTAATACTGTTCATTTTATATCTTAAATTACACTCACTTAAAAAATTTAAACCAAGACCAGTAAAAGTGGGCTTCCTATAAACTTCCATATCAATTTTAAGGTCAGAAGTTTTAGTGACTAGTACGTCCAAAAAGGGCATTTTACCTTCGTTTCCTTCTTCCATGGTGAACTTGATATTACTGTGTTGAGAATTTAAATAATTAAAAAATTTGATTGCGTCATTTTTTTGCTTAAAAATAATAAATGTATCATCCACATACCTTTTATACAACACAGGCTTAAAACTTGAAGGACAATTTTCCAACCATTCAGTCTCGTGAAAACATAAGAAAATATTGGCCAAAGTTGCCGAAATAGGATTCCCCATAGCTAGTCCATCTTTTTGTTTGTAATACTCTTTGTTAAAAATAAAAAAAATGAATATTGAACAATAATGTTTAATATTTCAATAAATTTAGATTTACTCAGTTTTCTAAAGTTGTTATTATCCTTGTTCATTTTATTTGCTACGATTTCAATAACTTCTTTTGTGGGGATATTTGTATATAAGCTTTCGATGTCAAAGCTTTCCATATAATAATTATTTTTTAGTCTAAAATTTTTTATAGTATCAAAAAATGCATATGAATTTTCCAAGGTATATTCATTCTTTGCCCATTCTTCTATGTTAGGAATCATAAATTTTGCTAAATTAAAATTTGGTGTATTGATTGACGATAGCACTGGTCTTAAAGGAAAATTCTCTTTATGTATTTTTGCCAAACCATATAAGATACCAGGATTGCGCCCCGAAGCATACAAATGTTTATATTCTTCATCTGTTATATGTTTACCTTTTTTAAGATAACTTAGTAGTCTGTTAACTTTGTCTTCTGGGAGAAGAGTATTTTTGAAAGGGTCTTTTTCACTTTTTTCAAACTGCAATGGATTGTTAAGAATATTCATCATTTTTTCTACATAATCACTTTTATTCATGATGGTAATACCTTTCCCTTTGTCTGGTTTAGAAAATATAATGTCTTTGTTTTCACTTAGATTTCTTAGTATTTTTATGTCATTTTGATCAAACAATGGTACCTGGATTTCTTTCTTGTATTCTACTAATATATTACTGAATAGGTCTTGCATTTCTTTATAGACAGCCTCTTTATCAGAACAGTTGTCGTTGTTTAGTCTGTTTACTTTATTTGCAAATATTTCCATACTTACTTTCAATTTGATATGATCGAGTTTTGGTTTGAGGCAATGGTCAAGTCCAAAGGATAATAGGTATTTTTCTCTTTTTTTTAGTTGCTAGTTAGAGAGGTTGTACACGACTTTATTGCCATTGCACGATGGTGGTTTATAGAAACCGCCTAGTTTAAAAAGTTTTTTAGCATGGGTTAGACACACTTTGTTTTTATAAATTTCACAGTCCTTATGGATACAATGTAAAATATGGTTTAAATCTAAAAATGAAATTTGTCTCTTGATACTATCGTGACATGATAATAAATCTTGATACAGCTTGGTGTCGTTTTTCTTGTTTTGTCGAAGTTCATTCTCGAACTTCATTTTTAGATTTTAACCATATTTTACATTTTATCCATAAGGACTGTGAAATTTATATAAACAGAGTGTGTCTAACCCATGCTAAAAAACTTTTTAAACTAGAATATTGTATCCGAGTGTACCCTCAAGCAAGAGAACTCTAACCCAAGGCAGTGGGCTAGGTCTCATTTGAAATATATGGTTTGAAATCAATTTATTTGGCTGAGAAAATTCAAATTTAGGATATATCCCGTAATAAAAACAAGAAGTTGGAAAAATAAAAGCTATCAGCTTTGGTTTAATGTAACTATTGTTCTTTGGAATTGTAATCCAAATGTCGAGAATAGTCATTATCTATAACTTATTATGGCAAGCCTTTGGAAAAATGAGACCAAACAGACGAATATATTCTGATATTTTTTTTTTCATCGATTTAATTTTTTTTTTCATTTTTCTACGTCCAGGGTTTTCTGCTTCCTCCTCTTTGTCTGCATCTTTTCCCACTTTTATATGGGGTCGATGTTTCTGGCCAGCTTTCTCCATCTACCTCTGTCCCACACTTCTTCACCTGTTAATCCCTTTGATCGAAGGTCATCCTTGATACAGTCCATCCACCTTCGCTTTGGTCTGCCTCTCCTTCTCGTTGTGTGTACCTCCATTTCCATCACTCTACTTCCTATGTACGGTTCATCTCTTCTCATGACATGACATGACCACCTCAGTCTACTTTCTTGGATCTTATCTGATAGTTGCTACATATCAGGAAAAAAAGAAAACATTTTCTGGCTTTGGGCATAAATCAAATCCTATATTCAGAATATGTTTTAAGTGAAATGTCATTTAACCTCTAGAAATAAGTTATGTACAAAGTATAAAAGGTTTAATTATTTTTATTTGTAATTAGTAAGTAGGCTGCTATAAATAAACTCTCTCTCTCTCTCTCTCTCTCTCTCTCTCTCTCTCTCTCTCTCTCTCTCTCTCTCTCTCTCTCTCTCTCTCTCTCTCTCTCTCTCTGCTTTTGATATTTGTTCTCCACTTCAGTTAGATGCATGTTAAGTAATTTGCATATTTGGATATATGGTTAGTCTCTATAAGATTAGTCTGCTAGCCAGCGCAGTCACTGTCCCTTGCCTCTGCCATTCATGAGTGGCCTTTAAACCTAGGCTATTATGCAGATTTATATATGAAGTTTTAAAACACACTTTATATTAAGCCATTGGCCACTATCATCTTTTTAATCATATATATTCTGAAGAATTTATGAAGTCTTCACGGATATAAGACAATCACAGGGTTCCTCTTTGATTTTCATGCATTTAAAAAAGGATTAAGACTTGATCAATGCCACAGCAGAGCTAGCAAAGCTTTTTCAGTTAGCGGGTCGTACTTTTAAGCCTTTGTGTAATAAAGTATGATTTAGTATAGCAATACCGTCTCTAAGTATATATTCCTTATAATGTTTTACATTTCCTTAGTTGTCTTGTTTTAGAATAAGGAACTAGATTTCTATAGGCGAGTACACATTCCCACCGTTTCCGGGCAAGTTTTTATCATAGTTAGAGGTAAAATTTAAAAATATTGTTTTCTTTAAACAATCATTTCTTGTTATAGAAAACGAAGTTTATCGTATACTATTGTATCGAACAAAACCCCTTCCTGAGTGGGGATACCTTAATACCTTAATTAATGTATTAATGTATCCCCATGGTCAGCAAATCTGTTCTAGTCAGGGCCACCATATTAGGTTGATTTGCTCTGAGCGATCAGACTAAAGTCTTCTACTATCCCCTATCTGAGGCCATTCTATTAACACTCGTGAAATATCGTGATTTTGGTATTTGTAATATCTTCATTCTATATAAATTACAGAAAATACTAACGAACTAAAACAAGTTTTTTCTATTTATGGATTTAAAGATACCATAGAATTTTAGTTTGGAAAATCTATCTTTTTAGAGAATATAAATTTTGCATATTGTGCCAAATCGCAATATATACAATTCTAACATTTGCTATCGAGCCTTTCGGTTGGTGCTTCTGCTTCTAGCATTAAATCGTATTTGTGTTTCTGTCAGATTATTATTATTATTATTATTATTATTATTATTATTATTATTATTATTATTATTATTATTATTACCACCTAAGGCAAAGATAGCCTAGTAGGGAAATGAAATAAGAAAGTAAATAAACTACATAAGTAATGAATAATTTATCATCAGTATCATTTCCCTCTACGCCTATTTACGCAAAGAGTCTCGGTTAGATTTCGCCAGTCGTCTCTCTCTCTTAGGTTTTTTATTCAATATTTCCCCATTCATCATGTCCTACTTCACGCTATCATAGTCCTCAGCCATGTAGGCCTCGTCTTCCAACTCCCTTAGTGCCTTTTGGAGTCCAGTTGAAAGTTTGGTGAACTAATCTCTCTTGGGAGTGCGAAGAGCATGCCCAAACCATCTCCATCTACCCCTCACCATGATCTCATCCACATATGGCACTCAAGTAATCTCTCTTATAGTTTCATCTCTAATCTTGTCCAGCCATTTACAGGTTTAAAGGTCACTCATGAATGGCAGAGCCAAGGACAGTGACATTTCCCTATCAAGCAGGACAATTCCCTAAAGACTGACCCTATATACATATCCTACCCAAGCTAGGGCCAAGGATGGCCA
>NC_090725.1:114085380-114135380 GCF_036898095.1 Palaemon carinicauda | reverse complement strand
TTATTATTATTATTATTATTGCTGTCCTTGTTGTTGTTATTATTACTAGCCAAGCTACAACCCTAGTTGGAAAAGCAAGGTGCCATAAGCCCAAGGGCTCCAACAGGTAGAAATAGCCCAGTGAGGAGAGTAAATAAGGAAATAAATAAACTACAAGAGAAGTAATGAACAATCAAAATGAAATATTTTACGATCAGTAACATTGAAATAGACCATTCATACATAAACTAAAAAAAAGAAAAAAAATAGGTCTTTATGTTTATATAGATCTATAATAATTATTATTTACCGAGATGAGAAGAGACAAGGCCCTCATAAACAAGGAATAATGACCAGAAAGTTTGATAGACGTTTGGACAAATTGATGGACAGAGAGATTGATTGATTGATCGATTTGAGGTTTCCTGGCGTACAGAGAGATTGGCGTATATTCTTTTTCTCGCTGTTAAGTTTAACTGGACTTATCATGAGTCATTCTCTTTAGTTTAAACAATTAAAAACACTAATCATGTTAATTCCTCAAATATGATGATTTTGGGAGTTAAATGGCAGGGCAGGATTAGAAATTAAACTATAAGAGAGATTACTCGATTGCCATATTTGGACGAGCTTATGATGAGGGTAGATGGAGATGGTTTGGTCATGCTCTTTGCACTCTCCAAGAGATATTAGTTCACCAAACGTTCAGCTAGGCTCCACAAGGCACTAGAAGAGTTGGAAGACTATGAAGTGAGAAGTAGGGGATAATGAATGGAGAAGTATTGGATTAAAACCTCAAGATAGAGACGACTTGTGAAATCTAACAGAGGCCTTTTACGTCAATAGGGGTAGAAGATGATGATGATGATGATATCTTTATATACATGGAAAAAAAAATTAAACATCCCATCACAACAAAATATATTATTCGTTTGAAAAATTAATTGTATGACATTAAATTTCCCGTATATTTTAAGGGTATACAAAAATGTAAACTTCCCATCTAATCAAAATGATACTATTTTGAAAAATTATTCTTATTAGGCGATATTATCATGCTAGTGTACACGACCCGTCAGAAAATTATAAATATGTAGATTAATATGCATACATACGTACGTACACAAATTCAACCCTTCCCACCCCCTCCCCCCTTTCCTAACTAAATCCCTCCGGTTTGGCATATTGTGGGAGTATGTGAAAATATAGATATATATATATATATATATATATATATATATATATATATATATATATATATATATATATATAATATATAGAAGAGAGAGAGAGAGAGAGAGAGAGAGAGAGAGAGAGAGAGAGAGAGAGAGAGAGAGAGAGAGAATAGCTTGCTTTTTATTATATTGGAGAGATTTAAAACGACAGACAAAAATAAAAATAAAAATACTTTGGTTTCATCTCTGAAAATTATAAAAGACAGTGTTTCAAAATATAAGTATCTGCCTTGGTCATCCTCTAACTGCAATAATAAGAAATGAATATATTTAAGAAATGTTTTCTAGTGTTGGGTAGGGCCATAGTCTCTGTACCATGGACTTACACTATCTAGGATTAGAGTTCTCTTGCTTGTGGGTACACTCGGGCACGCTGTTCTATACTATTTCTCTTCCCCTTGTTTGTTTTGAAGTTTTTATTGTTTATATATAAATTAAATAATTTAATGGAGATGCTGTTCTTAAAATATTTTGTTTTGATAGTTTATTACATCTCTTGTAGTTTATTTCTTTATTTCCTTTCCTCACTGGGATATTTCATCAATAATAATGTGTTTTTAAAAATTATGAATCAATTAAAAAACGCCGGAATTTCATTTTGTGAATTATTATGATTGCTTGCTAAGTTACAACCCTATTTGGAAAAGCAAGAGGCTATAAGCCCAGGGCCCCCAACAGGGAAAATAGCCCAGTGAGTAAAGGAAACGGAAAAATAAAATATTTTAAGAACAGTAAAAACATTAAAATGAATATTTAGAGTAATATTTGAGGTTTTCTATTTCAATAATTAAAGTCATAACATAATTTGTTTTTATGAACTAGAAAAATTTGAATTTTTCTTTTATGGATATGTATATGGAAAAAAAAGTCTCCATAAGTTTATTTTGTGAACTCTACAATAATGTGGGTTTTTCCTTTATAAATAAGTTTAGGAAAAAACTCAATAATGTGATATTGTGGACTAGAATAATACATGTTTTCCCTTTATCAATAAGTATAAGAAAAAACATAATTTGACTTTGTGAACTAGAATAATGCCTGTTTTTTTATTTTTTTATTTTATCAATAATTAAAAACCCCCAACATAAGATTTTCTGAAGTAGTAGAATGTATTTTATTTTTCTTTATTAATATTTAGAAAACTGCAAAAAAAAAAAAATTTTTTTTGAAGTAGAACAATGCATTTTATTTTTTTTATCAGTATTTAAAAAACTGCAACATATGATTTTGTAAAGTAAAATAATGCATTTTATTTTTCCTTACCAATAACTTTTAAACCCAGAGTATTCTACCGTCTACCGATTAAATATAGAAAACCCCGTTCTTCATTTAAAAACCGTTAGAGTTTCCTTAGCATAAATTTTACAACGTTCAATCCTAAACTTTTTAAGAAGTTGTGTGAATGGCGCTAAACTCCCCCTACTCTGTCCATCCGCAAAAGTTGACTCCCCGGAATTTTGCGGTTTGTGCAAATTATCGCGCGAGGAGAGAAAGAGAGTAATGAATAAATAGATTAAAAAGGTCATTCAGAACCAAGTAAGTGTTGGGAATCGATGGCTGTTACATTAAATCTTGATGGAGCGTCCGATGCTGGACGATACATCTCGAAAGTAAAACGGCTTTGGCTCCACTCTCTTGGCTGGAGTCTTTGTGGAGAGACGAAGAGCGCTGCGCTCTTGTTATTGCAGTCTTAGCCTCGCTGATCTTAGTCCAGTCGTCCGAGCTAAGGAAATATAATAGAAGCCAGTGTTCCAGGTTAGTGTTACGCTTCTATATAAAGAGCCCAAGAGTTTTTTCAATTATGATTTTCTGTCAATTATTCTCAAGTCGTCAAACTAAGGGAATATAATAGAAGCCAGTTTTCCAATTTAGTCTCGCATCTATAAAGAACCCAAGAGTTGTTTTCCATTATAATTTTCGGTTATAATTTACAGTTGCATTTATTGGCAAATATTTTCCAGTCGCCAATATAAGGAAATGTAATAGAATCCAGTTTTCCAGGTTAGTATTACGCTTCTATAAACAAATAAAGAATATTTATTTCATTTACTCATTCATTTTTCGATTATAAGTTTCAGTTGCATTTACTGACAATTATTTTCCTGTCGCCGAATAAGGAAATATAATGGAAGCCAGTTTTCCAGGTTAATCTTACGCTTCTATAAAGAACCCTAAAGTTTGTTCGATTATAATTTTCAGTTCCATTTACTGTCAGTTATTTTCCAGTCGTCGAACTAAGGAAATATAATAGAAGTCAGTTTTCCAGGTTAGTCTTTCTTCTATAAAGAACCAAGTTTTTTTTTTTTTCCATTTCATTTACTCACTCATTTTTCGATTATAATTTTCAGTTGCATTTACTGTAAATTATTTCCCAGTTGCCGAGCTAAGGAAATATAATGGAAGCCAGTTTTCCAGGTTAATCTTATGCTTCTATAAAGAACCCTAAAGTTTGTTCGATTATAATTTTCAGTTACATTTACTGTCAATTATTTTACAGTCGCTGAGCTAAGGATATATATCAGAAGTCATTTTTCCAGGTTTTCATTTACTCTTTTTAATTTTTCAGTGGCTGACCAAGTTTTTTTTTCATCTACTCTTATTCATTTTCCAGTGGCCGATCAAAAGTTTTTTCATTTCCTCTTATTCATTTTATGGTGGTCCACCAAGAGTTTTTTATTTCTTTTACTCAATTTCCAATGGCCTAGCTAGAGTTTATTTTTTTCACTTACTCTTATTTATTCCCTAGTAGGCGGCCAAGAGATTTTTTTTAATTTATTTCATTTTACAGTGGCCCACCAAGAATTTTGTTCATTTACTCAATTTCCAGTGGCCGACCATGAGTTTATTTTTTCATTTACTCTAATTCATTCTCTAGTAGGCGGCCAAGATATTTGTAAAATTTATTTCATTTTACAGTGGCCCACCAAGAATTTTTTTCATTTACTCAATTTCCAGTGGCCAACCTTGAGTTTATTTTTTCATTTACTCTAATTCATTTTCCAGTAGGCGGCCATAAGATTTTTTAAAATTTATTTCATTTTATAGAAGCCCACCAAGAATTTTTTTTTTTCATTTACTCAATTTCCAATGGCTCACCAAGAGTTTATGTTTTCATTTACTCTTATTCATTTCCCAGTCGCCGAGCTAAGGAAATATATCATAAGCTAGTTCTCCAGGTTAGTCTTACGCTTCTATAAGAAAACAAGAGTATTTTTTTCCAGTGGCCCTTCCTCACTGGGCTATTTTCCCTGGGGGAGCCCCTGGGCTTATATAATCCTACTTTTCCACTAGGGTTGTAACTTAGCTATTAATAATGATAATAATAGTAGTATTAATAATAATAATAATGATAATATAATAATAATAATAATAATAATAATAATAATAATAATAATAATAATAATAATAATAATAATAATGATATTTTGTATTCATTACTTCTCGTATAGTTTTCCTTAGTTCCTTTCCTTACAGGGCTGTTTTTCTCTGTTGGAGACCTGGGGCTTATAGCCTTATAGCATCTTTCTTTTTCAACTAGGGTTGTAGCTTAGCTAGTAATAATAATAATAATAATAATAATAATAATAATAATAATTTATATTCATCTTATAGTTTATTCATTTCCTTATCTCCTTTCCTCATTGGGTTGTAGCTTAGCTAGTAATAATAATGATAACAATAGAAATAACTTTGAAATTATCACCATCAGAAACAAAATAGGTAATGGATGCGCATTTCCTAAATTGGTTTAGATTCTTATAAATATTAATTTTCTTTAATCCTTAGGTTCAAATCTGGTACTATGACGTCGTTGTACTTAGCAAAAGGTAATTAATTTTCCGCCCTTGTGAGTTACATTATTTATATTTCTGTAAAATAACTAAAAATTCCTAAGTAATTATCAGAGCTTTTAAAAGTTTCCTTTAAATTGGAAAATAAGCCATAGAGAGAGAGAGAGAGAGAGAGAGAGAGAGAGAGAGAGAGAGAGAGAGAGAGAGAGAGAGAGAGATTCACTTATATTTCTGTAAAAAAAAAAGATAAGAATTCTTAAATAATTATCAGCTCTTTTAAAGGTTTCCTTAGATTTGAAAAATAATAGACAGAGAGAGAGAGAGAGAGAGAGAGAGAGAGAGAGAGAGAGAGAGAGAGAGAGAGAGAGAGATTCACTTATATTTCTGTAAAAAAAAATATAAGAATTCTTAAATAATTATCAGCTCTTTTAAAGGTTTCCTTAGATTTGAAAAATAATAGACACAGAGAGAGAGAGAGAGAGAGAGAGAGAGAGAGAGAGAGAGAGAGAGAGAGAGAGAGAGAGATTCATTTATATTTCTGTAGAAAAGATAAAAATTCGTAAAAGATGATTAGCTCTTTTAAAGGGTTCCTTATATTTGAAAAATAACCCAGAGAGAGAGAGAGAGAGAGAGAGAGAGAGAGAGAGAGAGAGAGAGAGAGAGAGAGAGAGAGAGAGATTCATTTATATTTCTGTAAAAAAACATAAATTCGGAAATAATTATCTGGTCTTTTAAAAGTTTCGTTTATAAAAAAATAAGCTAGAGAGAGAGAGAGAGAGAGAGAGAGAGAGAGAGAGAGAGAGAGAGAGAGAGAGAGAGAGAGAGGGGGGGGATTTCAATTTGCTGCTAATTATGATCTTGAATCTAATGAATTAAATATTTTTAAGAGAAAATTATTATTTCAAATAATTGAAACTGATTTTGTTTATATATTTTTATACCATAGTAAATATGAAGGTTATTTTCATCCTACGGCTTTCTTTAGTCATTATTTTGGTGATTATTCCACGGGAGTTAGTTCATGGATTCATCAAACGTCCTCACCAAAATACGTTATACTCGGCTGACTTTGAAGAAACACAGGATCCCACAAGTCAAAGGTTGGTAAATTTCATTTTAATATATAAATTATCTGAAGGTTCATGATTGATTTTTTATGTAACTTATGTTCTTAATCCTGTATGTTGTTGCTATATTTTATTATTTAAAAGTTCATGAGTGATTTTCTTTGTAGCCCTTTTCTTAATCTTGTATTTATTTACTTGATTGTATTATTCAAAAGTTCATGAGTGATTTTCTCTGTAGGCCTTTTCTTAATCTTGTATTTTTTTATTAGATTTTGTTATTTAAAAATTCATGAGTGATTTTCTTTGTAGTCCTTTCCACAATCTTGTATTTATTTATTAGGTTTTGTTATTTAAAAGTTCATGAGTGATTTCCTGTGTAACTCTGTTCTTAATCTTGTATTTATTTACTAGATTTTGTTATGTAAAAGTTCATGAGTGATTTTCTATGTAGCCCTTTTCTTAATCTTGTATTTATTTACTAGATTTTGCAATGGTAAAGTTCATGTGTGATTTTCTTTGTAGCCCTGTTCTTGATTTTCTTTATAACTCAGTTCTTAATCTTTTATTTATTTACTAGATTTTGTTATTTAAAAGTTCATGAGTGATTTTCTTTGTAGCCCTTTTCTTAAACTTGTATTTATTTACTATACTTTCTTATATAAAAGTACATGATTAATTTTCTTTGTAACTCTGTTCTTAATCTTGTATTTATTCACTAGATTTTGTTATGTAAAGGTTAATGAGTGATTTTCACGTAATTGTTCTTAATCTTGCATTTATTTACTAGGTTTTATGTAAAATTCATGATTTTCTGTATCCTTTTTCTTGATATTGTATTTATATACTAGATATTCTTATATGTAAAAGTTCATGAATCATTCTTAATCTTGTATTGATTAAATTTTCTTATCTTTTCTCTTTACTTTAGCAATGTCACCTCATTGGATGTCAGGTCTATACTGACGAGCAAAAATATCTCCAGTGATGTAACACTGCAGTTTCTTTACAGTCAGGAATACGAAGGTAAGATGGTTTTACTATTCTATTATTATTATTATTATTATTTCTTGCTAAGCTACAACCCAAGTAGGAAAAGCAGAATGCTATAAACCCAGGTGCTCCAACAAGGTAAATAGCGAGTGTGGAAAGGAAACAAGGAAAAATAAAATATTTTAAGAACGGCAACAACACCAAAATAAACATTTCCTATATAAACTATAAAACTGTAACAAAACAAGAGGAAGAGATATTATATAGAATAGTGTGCCCAAGTATACCCTTAAGCAAGACAACTCTACCCAAAGACATGGTACAGAGGCTATGGCACTACCCAAGACTAGAAAACAGTGGTTTGAATTGAAGTGTCCTGCTTACCATAGCTAAAGAATCTCTTCTATCCTTACCAAGAGGAAAGTAGCCACTGAACAATTAGAGTGCAGTAGTTAACCCCTTGAGCGAAGAAGA
This sequence comes from Palaemon carinicauda, assembly GCF_036898095.1. Lineage (NCBI taxonomy): Eukaryota > Metazoa > Arthropoda > Malacostraca > Decapoda > Palaemonidae > Palaemon > Palaemon carinicauda. The sequence continues at coordinate 114,127,844 of NC_090725.1, read as the reverse complement.
ATTGCTTGGTAATCTCATTGTTGTCAGGTGCACGAGGACAGAGGGAAATCTGTAAGGAATAGGCCAAGCTATTCGGTGTATGTGTAGGTAAAGGGAAAATGAACCGTAACCAGAGAGAAGGATCCAATGTAGTACTGTCTGGTCAGTCAAAGGACCCCATAACTCTCTAGCGGTAATATCTCAACAGTGGGTTGATGCCCTGGCCAATATACTATTTCCCAAAATTGGTGTTCTCAATTTTGAGACGTTAAATTTAATGTTCTCAGTTGGGGGCGAGGGGGATCTACATAAAGCAGAAATCGTAGTAGGAAAATTGTAGAATAAACAAATTAATGGAACTTAAGGAATTAAAGCTTGAAACGAATGATTTTATGTTGAAAAGACTGATATAAGTCTCTCGTCATAGTTTATATATGACAGATTAATTTTAACTTTGTTACTGATCTTAAAATATTTTTATATTTGTTTTTCATTTCCTCTCATACAATTTATTTATTTCCCTTTTTCCTTTCCTCACTGGTTTATTTTTCACTGTAGGAGCTCTTTGGCTTATAGCATCCTACTTTCCCAACTAGTGTTGTAGAGTAGCTAGTAATAATAATAATAATAATAATAATAATAATGATGGTGATGACTATGATGATGATGGTAATAATTATGATGATGATAATAAAATAATAATGATAATATTAATATTAATGGTAATAATAACAATTATGATAAATAGTGATAATAATAATAATAATGATAATGATAATGATATTAAAATATTGATAATAATAATAATAATAATAATAATAATAATAATAATAATAATAATAATGATGATAATGATATTAAAATATTAATAATAATAATAATAATAATAATAATAATAATAATAATAACAATAAAAAAAATAATAATAATAATAATAATAATAATAATAATAATAATAATAATACCTTATTCCCACACAGATTTAATGAAGATGGTCACCCAGTCTCTAATAAAAGAAGAATTTTCAGTCATGAGTCTAAAATATGATGGAAGGACAGCAACCCTGAATCATATGTTCGCTTTGTCAACCAGCAAAACATTCCTCGTTCTACTGGAAGCACCTGCCACTGTTGTGAAGATTTTCGAAAAGGTAAAGAGGTTGAACAATTTTAGTTTTTTTTATTGAATTTAATTGTTTTTTTTTTTTCTAAACTTCCAATGGTAGAATCTTTTTATGAGAAGCACAAGGCACTAGTAGAGTTGGAAGGCCCAGACCTACATGGCTGAGGACTATGAAGCGTGAAAGATGAATGGAGAAGTATTGAATTATAAGCTCAAGATAGAGACGACTGGCGAAATCTAACCGAGGCCCTTTGCGTCAATAGGAGTAGGAGGAAATGATATATATATATATATATATATATATATATATATATATATATATATTTATATATATATATATATATATATACACCTATATACATACATACATACATACATGCATACATTCATACATACATACATGTATCCTAAGTCGTTAAATATAGACTGGCATAGAAGGACCATGAACAGACAGGAGTGGAAGCACATATGTGAGGCCTTTGTCCTGCAGTGGACTAGTCATGGCTGATATGTATATATATGTATATGTATATATATATATATATAGAGAGAGAGAGAGAGAGAGAGAGAGAGAGAGAGAGAGAGAGAGAGAGAGAGAGAGAGAGAGAGAGAGAGCCAAATACTTGCTCCATTATATAGGGGAGATCCAATAAATCATAACACATTTCTCAATTCATTTCACCAGATGAGAAGAGAAATCCTGAAGTGCCATGTGGTATATTGGCTTCTGATAATGGAGGGCGAAGATGCTGAGCTCAGTATTTCTGTTCTGGAAACCCTCGTTCCAGAGGGAACAGAAGTGAGCATTTTTACCAAAACTCCAGGAGGAGCCATTAAAGATTATCTTCCTTCTATAGATAGCAAAGGATTCACAAGGTAAGCCAACGAGTGTTCTTAGCACCACTACTTTAATATACCCTTTCCTTTTGGATAAAGTGTTAGACTTCTCAAATATATTCATTACTTTGGGATAAAATGTTAGACTTCTCTAAAATGCTTTTTCCTTTGGCATAAAGTGTTACACTTCTCTAATATGTTTCCTTTGGGATAAAGTGTTAGACTTCTCTAATATACCCTTCCCTTGGGATAAAGTGTTAGACTTCTCTGATATGCTCATTCCCTTGGGATAAAGTGTTGGACTTCTCTAATATGCTCTTTCCTTTGGGATAAAGTGTTGGACTTCTCTAATATGCTCTCTCCTTTGGGATAAAGTGTTAGACTTCTCTGATATGCTCATTCCCTTGGGATAAAGTGTTGGACTTCTCTAATATGCTCTTTCCTTTGGGATAAAGTGTTGGACTTCTCTAATATGCTCTTTCCTTTGGGATAAAGTGTTGGACTTCTCTAATATGCTCTTTCCTTTGGGATAAAGTGTTTGACTTCTCTGATATGCTCATTCCTTTGGGATAAAGTGTTTGACTTCTCTGATATGCTCATTCCTTTGGGATAAAGTGTTAGACTTTTGTAATATGCTCTTTCCTTTGGGATAAAGTGTTGGACTTCTCTAATATGCTCTTTCCTTTGGGATAAAGTGTTTGACTTCTCTGATATGCTCATTCCTTTGGGATAAAGTGTTGGACTTCTCTGATATGCTCATTCCTTTGGGATAAAGTATTAGACTTCTCTAATATACCCTTCCCTTGGGATAAAGTGTTAGACTTCTCTGATATGCTCATTCCTTTGGGATAAAGTGTTGGACTTCTCTAATATGCTCTTTCCTTTGGGATAAAGTGTTAGACTTCTCTGATATGCTCATTCCTTTGGGATAAAGTGTTGGACTTCTCTAATATGCTCTTTCCTTTGGGATAAAGTGTTGGACTTCTCTAATATGCTCTTTCCTTTGGGATGAAGTGTTTGACTTCTCTGATATGCTCATTCCTTTGGGATAAAGTGTTGGACTTCTCTGATATGCTCATTCCTTTGGGATAAAGTGTTAGACTTATCTAATATACCCTTCCCTTGGGATAAAGTGTTAGACTTCGCTGATATGTTCTTTCCTTTGGGATAAAGTGTTGGACTTCTCTAATATGCTCTCTCCTTTGGGATAAAGTGTTAGACTTTTGTAATATGCTCTTTCCTTTGGGATAAAGTGTTGGACTTCTCTAATATGCTCTTTCCTTTGGGATAAAGTGTTGGACTTCTCTAATATGCTCATTCCTTTGGGATAAAGTGTTGGACTTCTCTAATATGCTCTTTCCTTTGGGATAAAGTGTTAGACTTCTCTGATATGCTCATTCCTTTGGGATAAAGTGTTGGACTTCTCTAATATGCTCTCTCCTTTGGGATAAAGTGTTAGACTTTTGTAATATGCTCTTTCCTTTGGGATAAAGTGTTGGACTTCTCTAATATGCTCTCTCCTTTGGGATAAAGTGTTAGACTTTTGTAATATGCTCTTTCCTTTCGGATAAAGTGTTTGACTTCTCTGATATGCTCATTCCTTTGGGATAAAGTGTTTGACTTCTCTGATATACTCATTCCTTTGGGATAAAGTGTTGGACTTCTCTGATATGCTTATTCCTTTGGGATAAAGTGTTAGACTTTTGTAATATGCTCTTTCCTTTCGGATAAAGTGTTTGACTTCTCTGATATGCTCATTCCTTTGGGATAAAGTGTTGGACTTCTCTGATATGCTCATTCCTTTGGGATAAAGTGTTAGACTTTTGTAATATGCTCTTTCCTTTGGGATAAAGTGTTGGACTTCTCTAATATGCTCTTTCCTTTGGGATAAAGTGTTTGACTTCTCTGATATGCTCATTCCTTTGGGATAAAGTGTTGGACTTCTCTGATATGCTCATTCCTTTGGGATAAAGTCTTAGACTTTTGTAATATGCTCTTTCCTTTGGGATAAAGTGTTGGACTTCTCTAATATGCTCTTTCCTTTGGGATAAAGTGTTTGACTTCTCTGATATGCTCATTCCTTTGGGATAAAGTGTTGGACTTCTCTGATATGCTCATTCCTTTGGGATAAAGTGTTAGACTTTTGTAATATGCTCTTTCCTTTGGGATAAAGTGTTGGACTTCTCTAATATGCTCTTTCCTTTGGGATAAAGTGTTTGACTTCTCTGATATGCTCATTCCTTTGGGATAAAGTGTTGGACTTCTCTGATATGCTCATTCCTTTGGGATAAAGTGTTTGACTTCTCTGATATGCTCATTCCTTTGGGATAAAGTGTTGGACTTCTCTGATATGCTCATTCCTTTGGGATAAAGTGTTAGACTTCTCTAATATACCCTTCCCTTGGGATAAAGTGTTAGACTTCTCTGATATGCTCATTCCTTTGGGATAAAGTGTTGGACTTCTCTAATATGCTCTTTCCTTTGGGATAAAGTGTTGGACTTCTCTAATATGCTCTCTCCTTTGGGATAAAGTGTTAGACTTTTGTAATATGCTCTTTCCTTTCGGATAAAGTGTTTGACTTCTCTGATATGCTCATTCCTTTGGGATAAAGTGTTTGACTTCTCTGATATGCTCATTCCTTTGGGATAAAGTGTTAGACTTTTATAATATGCTCTTTCCTTTGGGATAAAGTGTTGGACTTCTCTGATATGCTCATTCCTTTGGGATAAAGTGTTAGACTTTTGTAATATGCTCTTTCCTTTGGGATAAAGTGTTGGACTTCTCTAATATGTTCTTTCCTTTGGGATAAAGTGTTTGACTTCTCTGATATGCTCATTCCTTTGGGATAAAGTGTTGGGCTTCTCTGATATGCTCATTCCTTTGGGATAAAGTGTTTGACTTCTCTGATATGCTCATTCCTTTGGGATAAAGTGTTAGACTTTTGTAATATGCTCTTTCCTTTGGGATAAAGTGTTGGACTTCTCTGATATGCTCATTCCTTTGGGATAAAGTGTTAGACTTTTGTAATATGCTCTTTCCTTTGGGATAAAGTATTGGACTTCTCTGATATGCTCATTCCTTTGGGATAAAGTGTTGGACTTCTCTAATATGCTCTTTCCTTTGGGATAAAGTGTTGGACTTCTCTAATATGCTCTTTCCTTTGGGATAAAGTGTTTGACTTCTCTGATATGCTCATTCCTTTGGGATAAAGTGTTAGACTTCTCTGATATGCTCATTCCTTTGGGATAAAGTGTTAGACTTTTGTAATATGCTCTTTCCTTTGGGATAAAGTGTTGGACTTCTCTAATATGCTCTTTCCTTTGGGATAAAGTGTTGGACTTCTCTAATATGCTCATTCCTTTGGGATAAAGTGTTGGACTTCTCTAATATGCTCTTTCCTTTGGGATAAAGTGTTGGACTTCTCTAATATGCTCTCTCCTTTGGGATAAAGTGTTGGACTTCTCTAATATGCTCTTTCCTTTGGGATAAAGTGTTGGACTTCTCTAATATGCTCTTTCCTTTGGGATAAAGTGTTGGACTTCTCTAATATGCTCTTTCCTTTGGGATAAAGTGTTGGACTTCTCTAATATGCTCTTTCCTTTGGGATAAAGTGTTGGACTTCTCTAATATGCTCTTTCCTTTGGGATAAAGTGTTGGACTTCTCTAATATGCTCTTTCCTTTGGGATAAAGTGTTGGACTTCTCTAATATGCTCTTTCCTTTGGGATAAAGTGTTGGACTTCTCTAATATGCTCTCTCCTTTGGGATAAAGTGTTGGACTTCTCTAATATGCTCTCTCCTTTGGGATAAAGTGTTATAATTATCTCATATGCTCTTTCCTTCTGTAAGCAATTATTTTCCTATTCTAAGAGCATTTTTCTTTAGTATTTCAGCTTTGATTTTCTCATTCCTCAGTTTATTAGCTAAATCGTACATCAATGAATCAGAAAACCTACTCTTAATATGTCTATATTGATAAATATCAGGCTTCTAGATTATGAGTTGTATTGGCATTAATTTATCAAAAGGTAATCTGATACGAGTAAGTGAATTAGAGATACTTTTTCTACTAATTGAAATGAATAGAGGTAGTAAAGATGGCTGGTCGGATTCAATTACTGTCACGAGTATTATAGAAAATAAGGCAACATCATTGTATAGTTTATATAGTTTTTATGTAGATTTTGAAATCATGCAGATTCAAGGCGGTTCATCGAGGCGCAGAGGGACAGCATCTGGGAAAGCCTAGAGACCACAAAAGGCCTCCTTATTACAGCGTCAGTGGACGGGAATTGACCGTGTCGGTGAAACACATGTTTATGGTCACTGAGGTTGGTCGGACGTATCCTGATGGAAGCGTCGAGCTCACTGGAGGAGTAGACACAGCGATTCTAAAGCAAATGAGCAAATCACTGAATTTCACGTACGTTTTTCACGCATTGACTCTATGTGGATTCTAGTGAACTCGACCCGTCAAAAGTTACTGCTAAATATTTAGATGGATATGCACACACACACACTCACACACACGCACACACACACATATTCAACCCTTCCCACCCCTTCCCCATTTCCTAAGTACATATATATATATATATATATATATATATATATATATATATATATATATATATATATATATATTTACAGTGTATATATGTGTCTGTGTGTGAGTATACAGGGTTATCTATAAGTCAGATTTTAAACTAAATGTGTTTTTAATTTTAAGTTGACAAGACTGTAATATATTTTCATAATGAATAAAAATAAATCAAACATATCTCTTCCATAGGTTTAAAGTTTATGTTCCTCGCGATGATTCATGGGGCCATTTTCTGTCAAATGGGACCATTACCGGAATCATTGGGATGGTAGCCAGGAGAGAAGTGACGTTGGGTATGACTGTGTTGGGCATAACAGGTAAGATTCCCCAGATAAATTCTACCCTTTACATGTGGTATTCATTACACAGTAAGAAGTCTTATTTTCATCATCTCCTCCCATGCTTATTGTCGCAATGGGCCTCGGTTAGATATCGCCAGTCATCTCTATCTTGATCTTTTAACTCAATACTTCTACATTCATCGTTTTCTACTTTACGTTCCATAGTCCTCATCCATGTAGGGCTGGGTTTTCCAACTCTTTTAGTGTCTTGTGGAGCCCAATTGAAAGTTTGGTGAACTAAACTCTCTTGGGGAGTGCGAAGAGCATGCCCAAACCATCCCCATCTGCCCCTCACCATGATCTCATCTACATATGATACTCGAGTAATATTTATTATAGTTTTATTTCCTATCTTGTTTTCCTATTAAATCCCAGTTTTCTTCTGAGGGCTTTCTTCTCCAATCTACAAAATCTGTTGGATATTGTTTCATCGTTATACCACGACTCATATCCATACAGCTTAAATATATAGTGGCGTGATTAGCCTAATATCCTTTATGGAAGTAGATTTTCTCTTTGATTAGACTAGATTTCTTTATAGAAGTAAATTTTGTATTTGATTAGTCTAGTCCTCTTTATGGAAGTAAACTTCTATATGAATAGCCGAGCCTCCTTTATGCAAGTATGTTTTTTATATAATTAGCCTAGCCTTTTTTCTGTAAGTAATATTTGTATGTAATTAGCCTAGCCTCCTTTTTGTAAGTAATTTTTTTTATTTAATTAGCTTAGCCTAGACTTCTTTCTGTGAGTAAATTTTCTATTTGGTTAAAATAGCCTCCTTTCTTTAAGTAATTTTTTATTGTATTAGCCTAGACTCCTTTATGTAAGTAATATTATCATTTAATTAGCCTGGTCTCCTTTATGGAAGTAATGTTTTTCATTCAATTAGCCAATTCTTGTTTATGGTGGTAAAGGTTCTATTTAATTAGCCTAATCTCTTTTATGGAGTTATGTTTTCTATTTAATTAGCCTAGTCTCCTTTGATGGAAGTATTTTTTTTTTTATTTAATTAGCCTAGTCTCCTTTATAGAAACATTTTTTATTTGATCAGCCTATTCTCCTTTGTGAAAATATATTATTAACTTGATTTACCTAGTCTCCTTTATAGAAACATTTTTTATTTGATCAGCCTATTTTCCTTTGTGAAAATATATTATTAACTTGATTAGCCTAGTCTCCTTTATGAAGTAGATTGTCTATTTGATTAGCCGAGTCTCCTTTATGGAAGTAAATTCTCTCTTTTCAAAGGATCAGAATATTTCAATTGTTTTGTAATTTCTTTGAATCTCAAATTTGGAAAGTATATGTTTACAAAGTATAGTATTGTTAACATTAGATTAAGCTTTTTCTATTAATTGTTACTTCTTAAACTGGCTTAACCAAAGTTCAAAATCTATATACATACAGTATTGATTATAAGGTATATTATTATTATTATTATTATTATTATTATTATTATTATTATTATTATTATTATTATTATTATTATTATTATTATTATTTCTTGCTAAGCTACAACCCTAGGGGCTCCAACAAGGAAAATAGCATAGTGAGTAAAGGAAACAAGGAAAAATAAAATATTCTAAACGGAGTAACAACATCAAAATAAATATCTCTTATATAGTCTATAAAAACTTTAGCAAAACAAGAGGAAGAGAAATAAGATAGAATAGTGTGCCTAAGTGTACCTCAAGTATATAACTCTTATTGTTTGGCATTTTTACAGATGAGAGAGAACGAGTCGCTGACTTCACATGTACCTACTATCAAACCAGATCGGCGTTGTATTCAAGGTTCCCCAAGTATAGGAACAGAGCTATTGCTGTCCTCAGCCCATTTCGACTTGAGGTACTAAGGTTTCACTACATGTTCTGGCCATATCTTTCAATGTTACGTTTTGTTAGAAGAATCTTAAGATTGGTACTAAGCTCTCATTACATGTACTGATTATATCTTTCAATGTTACGTTTTATTACAAAAATTTTAAGATTGGTACTAAGCTCCCATTCTCATTACATGTTCTTATCATATCTTTTAATGTTAAGTTTTATCAGAAGAATCTTAAGATTAATTCCAAGATACTTGGACAAGATGCGTCGTACAATGCTAGTGGCATTTTTAAATTTATATCAGAAGCAGGTCTTCTTAATACTATTTAACTTCCATATCATATTTTCTTTTCTGGTTTTAATTGAATATTCTTTTAATCTTTATTAATTGTAAACGATATCGGCGTCAATGACCTTCGATTTCAGGATGCCAGAGAACTTCAAATAATTCATTCATTCATTAAGATTATGATTTGGTAAATTTTTATAAAGAGGTTTTTTTTACTGATTCTAATGTCTGTTGCTTTATAGATAAATAGTAGACCATTATAAATTGGAGATTTATAACATTGTTTTCCTTTCTAAACACATAAATATTCGATCTTCCAAGATAGGTTAAAGTAGGAGAAGCATTTCATCAATGGGCTGGCCGTCCAAAACAGTTCTGATTTTTTGCCATTTGCTCAGCGATTGCCAAGAGTTAATGGCACACAGAAGTGTATGTTTCTTTCCCGTTAGGCTCAGCATCATTACCAAACGTATAACTACTCGGTCTCTCACCGTCCCTTGAGTAGGGAGAGGGGGAGTAGTCATACACTGGTGAGAATGGGGTACGCCGAGAGGTACACTGACGGGGTGGGAAGGGCTGAATCTGTGTATGTGTGTGCATTTCTATCTAAATGTTTAGCAATTTTTATATTTTTTGGGGGGGGAGGGGGGTCGCCTGCCTGTTTGTTATCAAAACTGACTCGTATATGGTGGTATACTTTCATATCAAAATATAAACAGGAAGATATTTTGTTCGGGGAAAAAAAAAAAAGAATTAAATTTGGGTGTGGTGGAATGTTTATCCTTGAAAGAGGGTTGCGGTGGCCTAATTGGTAACTTCCCTGACGGGTAATCGCCAGACTGGGGTTCGAGCACGGCTCAAACTCGTTAGTTCCTTTGATAGCTGCAACCTCACCATCCCTGTGAGCTAAGGATGGCGTGTTTGAGGGAGCCTATAGGTCTACCTGCTGAGTCATCAGCAGATATTGCCTGGCCCTCCTTGGTCCTAGTCACCTAGTGGGAGAGCCTATAGGTCTACCTGCTGAGTCATCAGCAGCTATTGTCTGGCCCTCCTGGGTCCTAGCTTGGGTGGAGATGAGGTTTGGTTGCTAATCATATGTATATATAGTTAGTCTCTAGGACATTGTCCTGCGAGCTAGGGCAATGTCACTGTCCCTTACCTCTGCCATTCATGGGGGCCTTAAAACTTTTAAATCTTCAAATGCTCGGTTTTATGCTGTTATAATACTCATAAATCAAAATGGATAATACCAAGTTATCCTTATGTTGTTTTTCTATTTGGGAAATTGTTGGGAGCATTGAATATTTGCCAGTTAGAATAGATTTTATCAATATGTGCTCCCTATGCTCCCAAAACATTATCTCTAAATGAAAAAGGACTTGTGTAACTATAAACGCTCACAAAACATTATCTCTAAAATATTGTCTCTAATAAAATAAAATGAAAACTTATATAGCTCCCAGCACATCTCTAAATAAAAATACAACTTCTCTAGCTCCCAACTATTCCAAAGCATTATCTCTAAATAAAAATAGAACTTATCTTGCTCCCGACGCTTCCAAAAAATTGTGTCTAAATGAAAATAGAACTTATCAAGCTCCCAACGCTTAGAAAACATTGTCTCTAGATGAAAATAAAACTTATCAAGCTCCCAACGTTTCCAAAATATTGTCTCTAAATGAAAATAGAACTTATCTAGCTCCCAACGCTTCCAAAACATTGTCTCTAAATGAAAATAGAACTTATCAAGCTCCCAACGCTTAGAAAACATTGTCTCTAAATGAAAATAAAACTTATCAAGCTCCCAACGTTTCCAAAATATTGTCTCTAAATGAAAATAGAACTTATCTAGCTCCCAACGCTTCCAAAACATTGTCTCTATATGAAAATAGAACTTATCTAGCTCCCAACGCTTCCTAAACATTGTCTCTAAATGAAAATAGAACTTATCTAGCTCCCAACTTTCCCAAAACATCATTTCTAATAAGATTGAAAATAAAACTTATCTAGCTCCCAATGCTTCCAAAACATTGTCTCTATAGGGAAAAGAACTTATCTAGTTACCAGCACTTTATCTCTAAGTGAAAGTAGAACTTATCTAGCTCCCAAACCATTGTCTCTAAATATAAAAAGAACTTATCTAGTTCCCAACTCTCCCAAAACATTATCTCTCATAAAATTAGAAATAGAATTTATCTAGTTCCCAACACTGCCCAAACATTATCCCTAAATGAAAAAGAACTTATCTAGATACCAGCACATTATCTCTAAATGAAAGTAGCACTTATCTAGCTCCCAAAACATTGTCTCTAAGTGAAAATGAACTCATCTAGTTGCCAACTCTTCCAAAACATTGTCTCTAAATAAAAATAGAACTTATCTAGCTCCCAACTCTTCGAAAACATTGTCTCTAAATGGAAAATAGAACTTATCTAGCTCCCAACACTTCCAAAACATTTTCTCTAAATGAAAATAAAATTTATCTAGCTACCAACGCTTCCAAAACATTGTCTCTAAATGAAAATAGAACTTATCAAGCTCCCAACGCTTAGAAAACATTGTCTCTAAATGAAAATAAAACTTATCAAGCTCCCAACGTTTCCAAAATATTGTCTCTAAATGAAAGTAGAACTTATCTAGTTCCCAACGCTTCCAAAACATTGTCTCTATATGAAAATAGAACTTATCTAGCTCCAAATGCTTCCAAAACATTGTCTCTAAATGAAAATAGAACTTATCAAGCTCCCAACGCTTAGAAAACATTGTCTCTAAATGAAAATAAAACTTATCAAGCTCCCAACGTTTCCAAAATATTGTCTCTAAAATGAAAATAGAACTTATCTAGCTCCCAACGCTTCCAAAACATTGTCTCTATATGAAAATAGAACTTATCTAGCTCCCAACGCTTCCAAAACATTGTCTCTAAATGAAAATAGAACTTATCTAGCTCCCAACTCTCCCAAAACATCATTTCTAATAAGATTAAAAATAAAACTTATCTAGCTCCCAATGCTTCCAAAACATTGTCTCTAAAGGGAAAAGAACTTATCTAGTTACCAGCACTTTATCTCTAAGTGAAAGTAGAACTTATCTAGCTCCCAAAACATTGTATCTAAATATAGAAAGAACTTATCTAGTTCCCAACTCTCCCAAAACATTATCTCTCATAAAATTAGAAATAGAATTTATCTAGTTCCAAACACTGCCCAAACATTATCCCTAAATGAAAAAAGAACTTATCTAGATACCAGCACATTATCTTTAAATGAAAGTAGCACTTATCTAGCTCCCAAAACATTGTCTCTAAGTGAAAATGAACTCATCTAGTTACCAACTCTTCCAAAGTATTGTCTCTAAAAATAAAAATAGAACTTATCTAGCTCCCAACTCTTCGAAAACAATGTCTCTAAATGGAAAATAGAACTTATCTAGCTCCCAACACTTCCAAAACATTGTCTCTAAATGAAAATAGAACTTATCTAGCTCCCAACGCTTCCAAAACATTGTCTCTATATGAAAATAGAACTTATCTAGCTCCCAACTCTTCGAAAACATTGTCTCTAAATGAAAATAGAACTTATCTAGCTCCCAATGCTTCCAAAACATTGTCTCTATATGAAAATAGAACTTATCTATCTCCTAACGCTTCCAAAACATTGTCTCTAGATGAAAATAGAACTTATCTAGCTCCCAACTCTCCCAAAACATAATTTCTAATAAGATTAAAAATAAAACTTATCTAGCTCCCAACGCTTCCAAAACATTGTCTCTATATGAAAATAGAACTTATCTAGCTCCCAACGCTTCCAAAACATTGTCTCTAGATGAAAATAGAACTTATCTAGCTCCCAACTCTCCCAAAACATCATTTCTAATAAGATTAAAAATAAAACTTATCTAGCTCCCAATGCTTCCAAAACATTGTCTCTAAAGGGAAAAGAACTTATCTAGTTACCAGCACTTTATCTCTAAGTGAAAGTAGAACTTATCTAGCTCTCAAACCATTTTCTCTAAATATAAAAAGAACTTATCTAGTTCCCAACTCTCCCAAAACATTATCTATCATAAAATTAAAAATAGAATTTATCTAGTTCCCAGCACTGCCCAAACATTATCCCTAAATGAAAAAGAACTTATCTAGATACCAGCACATTATCTTTAAATGAAAGTAGCACTTATCTAGCTCCCAAAACATTGTCTCTAAGTGAAAATGAACTCATCTAGTTACCAACTCTTCCAAAACATTGTCTCTAAATAAAAATAGAACTTATCTAGCTCCCAACTCTTCGAAAACATTGTCTCTAAATGGAAAATAGAACTTATCAAGCTCCTAACGCTTCGAAAACATTGTCTCTAAATAAAAATAGAACTTATCTAGCTCCCAACTCTTCGAAAACATTGTCTCTAAATGGAAAATAGAACTTATCAAGCTCCTAACGCTTCGAAAACATTGTCTCTAAATGAAAATAGAACTTATCTAGCTCCCAACACTTCCAAAACATTGTCTCTAAATGAAAATAAAATTTATCTAGCTCCCAACGCTTCCAAAACATTGTCTCTAAATGAAAATAGAACTTATCAAACTCCCAACACTTCGAAAACATTGTCTCTGAATGAAAATAGAACTTAATTAGTTCCCAACGCTTCCAAAACATGACCTCTAAAAGAAAAAAAGAACTTATCTAGCTCCCAACGCTTCCAAAATATTGTCTCTAAAGGAAAATAGAACTTATAAAGCTCCCAACGCTTCCAAAACATTGTCTCGAAAGGAAAATAGAACTTATCTAGCTCCCAACGCTTCCAAAATATTGTCTCTAAAGGAAAATAGAACTTATAAAGCTCCCAACGCTTCCAAAACATTGTCTCTAAAGGAAAATAGAACATATCTTGCTCCCAACGCTTCCAAAACATTGTCTCTAAATGAAAATAGAACTTATCTAGCTCCCAACGCTTCCAAAACCTTGTCTCTAAATGAAAATAGAACTTATCAAACTCCCAACACTTCGAAAACATTGTCTCTGAATGAAAATAGAACTTAATTAGTTCCCAACGCTTCCAAAACATGACCTCTAAATGAAAAAAAGAACTTATCCAGCTCCCAACGCTTCCAAAATATTGTCTCTAAAGGAAAATAGAACTTATCTAGCTCCCAACGCTTCCAAAATATTGTCTCTAAAGGAAAATAGAACTTATAAAGCTCCCAACGCTTCCAAAACATTGTGTCTAAAGGAAAATAGAACTTATCTTGCTCCCAACACTTCCAAAACATTGTGTCTAAATGAAAATAGAATTAATCTAGCTCCTAACGCTTCCAAAACATTATCTCTAATAAAATTTAAAATATAATTAATCTAGCTCCCAAGACTGGCAAAACATTATCGCTAAATGGAAAAGAACTTATCTAGTTACCAGCACTTTATCACTAAGTGAAAGTAGAACTTATCTAGCTCCCAAAACATTGTCTTTAAATGAAAAAGAACTTATCTAGTTCCCAACACTGCCAAAACATTATCGCTAAATGAAAAAGAACTTATCTAGTTACTAGCACATTATCACTAAATGGAAGTAGTGCTTATTTGCTCCCAAAACATTGTCTCTAAGTGAAAAAGAACTTATCTAGTTCCCAACTCTCTACCAAAACATCTCTAATAAAATTGAAAAAGAACTTATCTAGCTCCCAGGACATTATCTCTAAATGAAAATAAAGCTTATCTAGCTCCCAACGCTTCCAAAACATTGTCTCTTAATAAATTTAAGTACTTATATTTCTATAATAACCGTTCAATGTTTCATTGGAACAGGTATGGATATGTCTTTTTACAACCGTCTTCTTCATTGGGGTATTTGTCTACTTAATCACCTTGGCCATAAGAAACTATCATGCAGAGGAGGTCAAACTGAGCCTTCAGTGGTCTACGTTCAACATGTTTCGCAGCATCGTCGTTCAGGGGAACTTCATTGACGCTAAATCTTGGCCATTGAGATTCATCCTCTTCATCTGGTTTACTTTCTCTGTTATATTCTATGGTAATTTCTTTTTATTTTCATGTCAAGCTAGAACCGCCGCTCGGTAGATTGCATACCTGCGCATATATCATGTTGTATAACACTAGATAGGCAATTGAATTATGCACATTTGGCACTAGTTTCATGCAACTCAGAAAAAATTAGCCATGATGTGGAAAAAAGACGTTTTTGACCATTTCGTGAATTTCATCTTGACTTATGACGCAATCACGCCCAAAATATGGTAAATTTTCCCTTGGATCATGGTCATTCCTCTCTTAAGGATTCCAAAGAGCATGCCCAAAACATCTCCATCTACCCCTCATCATGATCTCATCCACATATGGCATTCTTATAGTTTTTTTTCTAATTCTGTCCTGCCATTCAACTCCCAATATTTTTCTGAGGTCTTTGTTCTCAAATCTACAAAATCAGTTGGGGATTATTTCATTGTCATACCACGACTCCTGTCCATACAGTAACACCAATTTCACTAAACTGATATATATCTTGATTTTTATATGTAATTTCCGACGATTTGATTACCAAATTTTACTTAACCTAATCATTGTCTGATTTTTTTTTTTCAATCTTTCATTTAACTCAAATTCTACAGATTCTGTATTAGAGATCATTGTTCCTAGATATTTAAATGATTCTACCTCATTAATCCTTTCTCTTTCCAATGATATTTCGTCTTCCATTGCATATTCCATTTTGATAATCTCTGTCTTTCTTCGATTTCTCTTGAGCCCAACTTCATTTGATGTTTCATGCATTCTGGTAATCAGGCTTTACAGGTCCTTTGGTGTTCTTCTAATAAAGACAGCGTCGTCAGCATACTCTAGGTCAGCTAATTTCCTGTTACCAATCCATTCCAATCCTTTTCCACAATCCCCAGCTGTTCTATGCATTACAAAATCCACAAGGAGGATAAACAACATAGGTGACAAAACATTCCCTTGGAGTACTCCACTGTTCACTGGAAATTCATTTGATAGGACCCGACTAACATTAACTTTCCACTTGCTATGCTCATGAAGAAACTTAATTGAATTTTCATATTTATGAGGAAACCCCATAATAACGTAGAACTCTCCACCAAATTGACCGATGCACATCTAATGATGAACCATTGTAATTTATCAATAATTGGGACCGTTTGGATTTCTTTCCTTTTCTAAAGTTAGTGTGATCAATAACTGCAGAAACTGAAATGGTCTTTTATTTGAGAAAAACTAGTGATTTCAGATTATTACTTCCTCCCCATCGACATTGGGTGAGGGGTATTGTTTTTTGGTAGTATTTGTGTGTATATTTCTTTGTTTGAAACTTTTACGGATAAACTACTTAACTGATTGACTTGAAATTTTTGGAAGAGATGCACTATAACACAATCTTCTTCTATTAACGTATTTTTTTTTTTTTTCATTTTGTATGGGGTAAGCACGGTTGCCTTTTTTAAGGACTTGCTTTGGCTCTGGGGTAGACCGTAGTCCCGGTCGGCGGCCCTGCCTGACATTGCTTAGACCCAGATAGCGTTTGTTCATGTGTTGTACCATTCACTAGCGTGCTTCCCCCCAGCAGCGAGGAGTCCTGGCGCGGTTAGGCTGACAGTTCGAGACGTGTGAGGTGTCTGTTAAGCACACAATACACAATATAATATGGACCTTATAGAGTCAACGTCATAGTGACCCAAAAGTTCAGAATTGATTTTTTTTTACTTAACTCCATGAAATATTTACTTGAAACTAAGACTAAAATCTTCATCTCTTTCCTGTGCCAAAATTATAGTTTTATGTATCGAAATAGTGAAAAATCATAGTTATGAAGGTTCGAAGGTTTCAGAGTTCAAAGGGGTCGAGTGTATATATATATATATATATATATATATATATATATATATATATATATATATATATATATATATATATATATATATATAGGAATATGAAGCGTAAAGTAGGAGATGATGAATGGAGAAGTACTGAATTTAAAGCTCAAGGTCGAAACAACTGGCGAAATCTAACTGAAGCCCTTTGCATCAATAGGCGTAGGAGGAGATGATGATGATGATGATATATATATATATATATATATATATATATATATATATATATATATATACATGAATATACACACATATATGTATGTAATGTGTGTGATTGTTAATGTATTTGTCTATGTACCCAAGTAATTCTATCTTTTGGTTACAGCTCTGTACTCCGGCGTACTGACGGCTGTTCTGGCTGTTCCATCATACGAGACTCCTGTCGATTCCTTGGAAGATCTTCCTAGGGCTTCTAAAGATGGTTTCACAATAGGCATTATGGCGAGCAGCTTATATGAAGACCTTTTGAAGGTAATTAGTAACACTGATTATTGCAGGTACTCCGTGGTAAGGGCTCCTCTGCAAATATTATTCTGACTCCTCAGAACTGCTTTGAAATTTGGGCAAAAATCCCTTGAGGATTGAAGAGCTTCGTGGAGACTCTGTTGGATACATTTTGTAATTTTACTAATTGGTTCTTTATAATTATTATTACTGTTGTTATTTTTATCATTATCATTATTAGTATTATTATTATTATTATTGTTATTATTATTATTATTACCTACCCCAAGAAGGTTATGTTTTCATACAGTTTATTTATTTATCTATTTATTTGTTTGTCTGTAGACATAACTGCGTCAAACTACTGAGCGGATTTTTAATATTATTATTATCTAGGCTACAACGTTAGATGGAAAAGCCAATTGTTGTAAGCCCTATAAAGGTTCTAACAGGGAAAATAGCCTAGTGAAGAAAGGAAATAACGAAACATACAATAGTGTCCCTGAGTATACCCTCAAGCAAGAGACCTCTAAGAACACTTTTTATATTTAATTGACTACTGTACTATCTTTTCTGTTTCCTTAATCTTAATTTTTTCATGATTAAAAAGGCCTAAATAATTTTCCCCCTCCCTTTTTTTTCGTTTTGTTAAAATAAAACTACCTCAACACGATCAGTTTCATATTTTATTTTTTAAGACAGTTTTCATGTTTCTAGGCTTTTTTTTATTAGTCTAAATCTTCCTTATTCAAACGATATCTCTCTGTTTTATAATGCCTCCAATCATTTTATTTAAGAATCGCTGATAGGAACACCATTCTGCATGCCTACATTAATACTGAGGTTGACAGTTTACATAACAAAGTTACTACCAAAACGACTTTATATATATTTTTGATATTTTAGATATTAGAATTTTATAAAACGGTATTATTATTATTTTTACCAATGCTCTATTATTATTATTATTATTATTATTGTTGTTGTTGTTGTTGTTGTTGTTGTTGTTATTATAATAATCATTATTATTAACTAATTAATAAGCTAAAACCCTAGTTGGAAAATCAGGATGCTATAAGCTCAGTGGGCTCCAACAGGGAAGAACAGCCCAATGAGGAAAGGAAACAAGGAAAAATAAAGTATTTTAAGAACAGTAACAACATTAATATAAGTATTTCCTTTATAAACTATAAAAACTTTAACAAAACAAGAGGAAGAGAAATAAGATAGAACAGTGTGCCCGAGTGTACCCTCAAGCAAGAGGACTCTACCCAAGACAGTGGAAGACCATGGTACAGAGGCTATGGCACTTCCCAAAACTTGGGAACAATGATTTGATTTTAGAGTGTTCTCCTAGAAGAGCTGCTTACCATAGCTAAAAAGTCTCTTCTACCCTCACCTAGAGAAAAGTGGCCACTGAACAATGGTAGTGCAGTAACCCCTTGGGTGAAGAAGAATTGTTTGGTAATCTCAGTGCTGTCAAGTGTATGAGGACAGAGGAGAATATGTAAAAATATGCCAGACTATTCGGTGTATGTGTAGGCAAAGGGAAAGTGAACCGTTACCAGAGAGAAGAATACAATGTAGTAAAGTCTGGCCAGTCAAAGGACCCCATAACTATCTAGCGGTAGTATCTCAGAGGATGGCAGTAGCATTGTCTTCAACACTGCTTATTATTATTATTATTATTATTATTATTATTATTATTATTATTATTATTATTATTATTATTATTATTAGCCAAGCTACAATCCTATTTGGAAAAGGAAGATGCTATAAGCCCAAGGGCTCCAATAGGGAAAAATAGCCCACTTAGGAAAGGAAACGAGGAAATAAATAAATGATGAGAGCAAATTAACAATAAATCATTCTAAAAACAGTAATAACGTCAAAACATATGTCATATATAAACTATTAACAACGTTGAAATAGATATGTCATATATAAACTATAAAAAGACTCATGTCAGCCTGGTCAAAATAAAAACATTTGCTGCAACTTTGAACTTTTCAAGTTCAACTGATTCAACCACCCGATTAGGAAGATCATTCCACAACTTGGTCACAGCTGGAATAAAACTTCTAGAATACTGTGTAGTATTGCGCCTCATGATGGAGAAGGCCTGGCCATTAGAATTAACTACCTACCTGGTATTACGAACAGGATAAATTATTAGGTAAATCATTATGGTTGTAATTTCTATTTTTATTTTCCAGAGTGCTGAGGACGGTGTTTACAAACAGACCTGGGATTTATTGAATCATAAGGATCGCTCGCAAAGTTTCATCGGTAGCGTCGATTTTGCAATGCGAAAGGCAAGTGTTTTTAACGTCTTTCTAAACTAATGCTTTTTAGTTTCAGATATTGTTTACTTACTTATCTCCCAACGCCCTTACACATACACTGTTAAAGAATTCCATTAAAAAATGCCTGGCAACATTTGTTCTAGGAATTTTGCCGTTTCAAAAACGGATATATTGACGTAAAGGAGTGATATTACTGTCACAAACCCGTAATTATTATTATTATTATTATTATTATTATTACTTGCAAAGCTACGACCCTAGTTGGAAAACCAGGATGCTATAAGGCCAGGGGCTCCAACAGTGAAAATAACTCACTGAGAAAAGGAAACAAGGAAAATTAAATATTTTAAGAACAGTAACAATATTAAAATAAATATTTCCTACATTGCAGCTTTTATTAGGAAAAAGTCTATAATTCTTATTTCATATTGTGTTTTTTATGAGAACAATTTGTTTTATTGTGAAAATTTTCTTTTTTATGCATTTAGTCAAGGACGTCCGGTCCTATACGTAACCATTTATTTACTTTTTCGTCATGAAATCCCTATAAAAATGGTTTAGTTTAGTATCCCATATACATTAACACCACCATTTTCTGTGATATCCTAAGAATAGATTACTAGTTTTCTTACATTTGCTATTGTCAGTGTTGCCAGTTATGGGGATTTATCCCTAGATTATGGGAATTTTGGGTGTCTGAGGGGGGATATTCTGTACAAATAACTATTAAGAAGAAACAAAGATGAATAAACCTTTATATTGTTACAATTAGTTTGCTTGAACTTACATGAAGTATAGTGAGTAATTTCTATATTAGCAAAGCCTACATGATCAGAAGAAAATATATTTGTGGAAATAGGGATTTTTGGGTTGTTTTGGAGACTTTTAGACTAACCCATCTAAAAACACTGGCTATTGTATTTTTGAATAAACTTTTAAGAGTACGTGACTCTCTTAAGCCTGCCTGACACTTGCACGCATTTCTTGCACGCACTGGCATGCAAAATGCGTGCCACTTTTGTGGCTCGCATTGGGAGGTTCCCGCACTGTTCACGACAAGTTCACGACACGTTCAAGCATAGTTCACGACAAGTTCACGCCACGTTCAGGACATGGCACGAATTGGCAGGACTAGTTCACGACAAGTTCACGACATGTCCACTCATCTTTCCGCATCGTTCACGCATCGTTCACTCCAGTTCACGACTTGGCCACATCATATATAAAGACGGGGCTTCCTACATGATTTTTATCAAAAGCGTATTCTTGTGCTAATCTTTGATTAATATCCCCTGTATTAATATGTGGGTTATTTTTATAGATATTTGTAACAATTATACTTCTATTTAGTATATATTTTATTATTTAATTATTATTATAGGTAATTAACTGGTTTGAATAATTTTTAAGCTTTATAATTTACTGAATTAATAATATTTTATGGCAGTTATATGCTGATCAGATATTTTGAACCCCCTTTACATTATCTTAGAATTTAATTGAAAGATGACTATTCCATTCATTAGTTTTGTTGTATCGTTTGTGAACTAATATCATTAAAACTGAGGCAGAAAAGATATCTCTAAAATTATTAGGTTGGTTAGGTGCCCTGTGAGCATTGAAGTCTCTCGCCAGGGTAAATTTTTTTAGTCGCCCTTATTTAAATGGCAGTTGTGAACTTTTTTTCAGTTTTGTAACTTTTCCTTTGTTTATATATATATATATATATATATATATATATATATATATATATATATATATAAAATGTTTGTGTGTGTATACACATTCAATAAACCACAAGCAAAATGAAGAAAATATATCTCTCTCAAGTATTACACCTGCTCATGAAGGGATTAAAGAACTTCTGTCCTCTTTTTGTGTTATAAAATCAATAATTCTCTCTCTCTCTCTCTCTCTCTCTCTCTCTCTCTCTCTCTCTCTCTCTCTCTCTCCCCGAGGGATAAAAGAGTGCAGGGGGTAAAATTTAGTGAAAAATCAAGTGCAAATTCCTTAGATTCGCACCTAGGCCTATGTTAGTGTAAGTGTGAATAACAATTTTGCCGATAGACTTACTCAAAGGGTAAAGTTGTAGATTGTGCAGGAGAATAAAGGAAAAGTTTTTAATATATTATAAAAGAGCGGAATAGATGAATTTGAAATGTATTTATTTAATGGTGTATCTGTATAGGCCTACAGCTGTAGTAGGCCTACAGTGTCTATATCTCTGTATTTGAATTGTCTCTTTATGTAACCTATCCTGTTTTGTGCTTTCTTTTCAGCTTTTATGCTCTGTTTGGTGAACTTCAAATCCTTGCTGATAATAATACCAAGAGAGAGAGAGAGAGAGAGAGATATTGAAGCTTATTCTCTCTCTCTCTCTGATATATATATATATATATATATATATATATATATATATATTGAAGCTTATTCTCTCTCTCTCTCTCTCTCTCTCTCTCTCTCTCTCTCTCTCTCTCTCTCTCTCTCTCTCAATTAAATAAGGAAAGGGGAGAGGTAAAAGAATATATTGTCATCATACAGGTTTTTTCTTTGATGATTATGAGGACGTAGGGATAAATCCGTTGATTTAATTTCCACGCACTGGCACGCATCGTCCCTCAGTAGGGATAAATCCATTGATTTAATTGCCACGCACTGGCACGCATCCTCCAGCATCGTCCCGCACTGTTCACTCCAGTTCCCACATCGTTCACGACAAGTTCACGCCAATTTTGTCGTGACAATGCTTGCCACAAATTTTGAACATTTCAAAATTCTCGGCACGCATGGCACGCATGCCACGCACCGTTCACGTCAAGTTCACGCCAGTTCACGACACAATGCGTGCCAGTGCGTGCCACAAATGCGTGCAAGTGTCAGGGGGGCTATAAGTTTACTTTTATACATTTTTTGTGTTATGATTATGCTGGCAGATGCATAAAGATCCAGATAGTTAGCTGAATAGGCCTAACAATCGCTTAGTTAATATCCCTTTAATATGATGAATTGTACTTTTGATCCCCATACTTATACCGTATCAGGGTTTAAACTTTTAAGGTAGTTACCTTGGTTTGAGGTAATTTTCATGGTTTCAAGGTAATTTTGATTTTACTATCTGAAAATTTAGGGAAATAGGAAAAAGTTTTAAGGTAATCCAATGTATAAACCAGCAGCATTCAAGGTAATGGCCACATGTTTGAGTTTAAACCCTGTACTGTATATACTAAAGTCTATTCAATCAATTTCTACACAGACAAAATCATTTTGAACCCCAATTTCTCACACCTTTATTTATGTTAGCCGATTTTTGTCATTCAGACGTGAAAAGATACGAAATTTAATAGCTTACAATTTGTAGAAAAAAAAAAAAAGATGACCAAAAACTTCAATATGAAAAATAGTCACTTTACCTCACAATTTATAGATTAGATTTTATGGAAAAAAAGGTAAAAGTAACTAAAAACTTCAATATGAAAAATAGTCACTTTTGAAAGTGGCTGCAATACATTGATGAAAGTAAAATTATTAAGAAAATTCTTAATGTAAACCGGCTTTTGTGTAATTTTTTCTTTCATATTGTTTATAAATTCTTAAAAAATCGGTCAAGAAACAAAAAAGTAGTAGACGTTTAAAGTAACTTATTAAGAAAAGTTTTAATGGACACCGTCTAGTGTATAAATTTATCTTTCAAATGGTTTATAAATTCTAGAAAAATCATTCAAGAAACAAAAAAGTAGTAGACGTTTAAAGTAACTCCCAAAATAACAGTATTTTAAAAAACAGCCTTGGTCAGAGTCACTTCCTTAACTTTCCAAAAAGTTTATTCATACATCATATAAATTTCTTGATAATTTCATGTAATTATATCCTCCTTCAAAAGTAGTAAACGTTTAAAGTAACTCCCAAAATAACAGTATTTTAAAAAACAGCCTTGGTCAGAGTCACTCCTTCAACTTTCCCAAAAGTTTATTCATGCATCATATAAATTTCTTGATAATTTCATGTAATTATATCCTCCTTCAACTGATGATTCAAGAGGGATAAATATCCTCAAGTAACCTTTTATGATATTTTTTCTTTAGGTTTTAGAGGAGAAATTCATATTCCTCGCTGGTGAAATATATTCGTTGACTCTACCCCGAATGTTCGGAAGGAAAAAATTCTACTTCAGTCGTGACAGGTTCAGCATAGTGTTCGTTGGTATTGCTCTGCAATCCGGCTCTCCAATCACAGATACATTCTCGCATATGTAAGTTATCCTTCTCATTTTCTAGTATTAGTATCATTTATTATTATTATTATTATTATTATTATTATTATTATTATTATTATTATTATTATTATTATTGAAATACCGCCACTAGATATTTATGGAGTTATTTGACTGGCCAGACAGTACTACATTGGATCCTTCTCTCTGGTTGCTTTCTCATACACCGAATAGTCTGGCCTATTCTTTACATATTCTCCTCTGTCCTCGTACACATAACAAAACTGAGATTAACAAACAATTCTTCTTCTCTCAAGGGGTTAACTACTACAATATAATTATTCAGTGGCCACTTTCCTCTTGGTAAGAGTAGAGGAGACTCTTTAGCTATGGTAAGCAACTCTTCTAGGAGATGGGTACTCCTAAATCAAACCATTGTTCTCTAGTCTTGGGTAGTGCCATAGCCTCAGTACCATGGTCTTCCGCTGTCTTAGGTTAGAGTTCTCTTGCTTGAGGGTACACTTGGGTCCTGTATTCTATTTCATTTCTCTTCCTCTTGTTTAGTTAAAGTTTTTATTGTTTATATAGGAGATATTTATTTCAATGTTGTTACTGTTCTTGACACATTTTATGTTTCCTTGTTTTTCCTTTCCTCACTGGGATATTTTCCCTGTTAGAGCCACTGGGCTTATAGCATCCTGCTTTTCCAACTAGGGTTGTAGCTTGGCAAGTGATAATAATAATAATAATAATAATAATAATAATAATATTGTAGTTTATGGTATCTACTTGTTTAGTTGTTTGTGTACATACATCTGAAAACGACCTAACTACTCTACTGTAAATAACCGATCTATTGTTATATTACTCATATGATATTTATTTGTTTACTATAACTTTGAAATTGGAAATAAGTTAGTCAGTGTATATAGAGATCTTAAAGGAATGGGAATAAAGCACAGCACCCAGTTTCTGTAGTTTTATATTTTGACCAAAGGAAATCAACAATCATTATTATTATTAGCTAAGCTATAAACCCCAGTTGGAACCCCAGTTGGAAAAGCAGCATGCTATAAGCCCATGGGCTCTAACGGAAAATTGCCCAGGGAGGAAAGGAAATAGGGAAATAAATAAACGATATTAGAAATAATGAACAATTGAAATAGAATATTTTAAAAATAATAGCATCAAAACAGATATTTCCTATATAAACTATAAACAGATACTTGTGTCAGCGTGGTCAGCCTAAAAATAATTTTGCTGCAAGTTTGAACTTTTGAAGTTCTACCGATTCAACTACCAGGTTAGGAAGATCATTCCACAACTTGGTAACAGCTAAAATAAAACTTAAAGAATACTGTGTAGTATTGAGCCGCATGATGGAGAAGGCCTGACAATTAGAATAAATGTTATTAAGTTAAAATTTAAATTTTTGACGCGATCTATGTCCCAACCCTTTCACTGTCAGTGGTAAATTCAACAAAATTACTGATTAGTTAAATCTTTGAAGACCACACAAACCTTATATTGTGGTCAATTATTGGAGAAATCTCATGAAGACCTTGCCAATATGAATACCATCTTGCCATGGTTTGGGTGATTTCAAAAAAGTCAAATTTTTAAAGATTTTGACTTAAGTCACCAATGGCAGTGAAAGGGTTAAAACCTTCCTATTGGAAGCAACATCTTTAAAATGACAGTGATTGGATTAACTCAACTTGAAAACTACAGTATTCTAGGAGTTTTATTCCAGCTGTGACCAGATTGTGGAATGATCTTCCTAATCTGGCAGTTAAATAGGGTAAACTTTAGATGTTCAAACTTGCAGCGAATGTTTTTATGTTGAACAGGCTGACATAAGTCTTTGTACATATTTCATATATGGCAGATCTATTGTAAAGTATTGACTGATTTTATGGCATTTTATATTCTTTATTCATTACTTCTCATATGTCGTTTATTCATTTCATATTACCTTTCCTCGCAGGGCTATTTCCCCTTTTCGAGCCCTTGGGCTTATAGCATCAAGGACGTACCTTAGCTAATAATAATAATAATAATGATAATGATAATAATAATACAGGCAATATCAAGAATGCAGCTGAATTTGTACCGTTATTAATAAATATTTTATTTTTGGATTTAATTTCAGCTTAACGGTGGCTTCATTTATCTTACAGGTTACTAAGAATGGAAGAGGGAGGTCTCAACAAAAAAATTCTCGACACTGAAATGGAGAAACTTAAGAGAGTCAATTCTAACGACGAGGATGAGGCGGGAGGATTTTATATTACCTTATCACACCTTCAAGTAAGTATCGAAATTTTGTAGATTTAAAGACTAGTACACACACAAACAAAGTCGCTCCAACACCTTCCATAATCATAACAGACATCTCACAAGTCTCGAACTGTCGACCTAACCCTAACCACGCCAGGATTCCTCGCTGTTGGGAGGAAGGTGGCTGGTGACTGGTACAACACTCGACACCTGAAAACATAACAGACACCTCACACGTCTCGAATTGTCGACCTAACTGCGCCAGGACTCCTCAGTGCTGGGAGGAAGGACGCTGGTGACAGGTATAATGCAGGAACATAGGCTTGCTAGGTCTAATCGATGTCAGGCAGAACAGCCAATCAGGCCTACAGTCCACCCCAAAACCAAAGCAAAGTCCTTCAAAAGGTGGCAACAGTGATTATCCCATACAAATGGGGAAGAAAGCTCATCAATAGAAAAAGTTAATAGAAGAATATACTTTTTGCTCCTGCTATTTTATGTACCAAAATCGCTTTGTTTTTATTGAGGTATTCACTCTAGTAAATCGATTACCTTTGATATTGTTTATGATGATTTTAACCTATTTAGATAACAAAGATGTACGCTCCAATTCTACTGTTTTCTTTACCAAAACCACTTGGTTTTCAGTGAGGTTTTCACTCGAGTTATAAATCGATCACTTTTGATATTCATGGTAATGCAAACTCCTTGTTTAAAGAATAAAAAGGTAGATATTGTATATTCAAATGATAAAAGTGACAATGTTCTAATGTATCCTCCAAGCCTCCTCTTGAGGAATTACGGAGATGCTCCCAGCTGCTCTATCACACTACCCCAAACTAGTAAATCACTCTGATACTGCAGACCTCCACCATGGCAGCTTATTTCTTGAGGTTAGGGTTAATTCGGTTGAACTTTTTCTTGACCTTGACCTTTGACATAGGACTTTCAAAATTGATTCACTTCCACGTCTCAACATGAAGATTAATCCTTGAAATTTTCACTACTCTATTAGTATAATTGTGGCTAGAAAGCTGCTCACAAACACACAAACAGTTGCGAAAATATAACCTCCTCCAAACTTAGTTGGCGGAGGTAAAAATGGTGCATGTACACTGCTTAACAGATGTGTGTACCGTAATCCTAACCTAAAAAATCAGTTTCTACATTTTTTTCTGCATTTGGATTCAATCCGTGTAGTTACTTGCAAATTCAAAGTGTTTGTTAAAATTTCATTTTAATTAATAAAAGTATATAAATGCATGTATGTGTACACACTTTTTGACTGGTGATAACGTGGTGAAAGGGTGTGTGTATCGCCATGATCAACAATGTTGTACTAGTCAGGGGCATCTATACTAGGTTGGTTTGCTGTGGCCAATCAAACTAAAGTCTCCCACCATCATTAATCCGCAATGGTCAGCGTGATGATGAAAAGGGTCAAACCCAGACATGGCTTGAAGGCATATCTTAGGATTTTGTCCTGCAGTTGACTCAAAACGGCTGCAATTATTATTGTTGTATATATACACATATGTTCAAATAAGTATGTCACTGTCATGCCAGCTCCTCAACCAGGGTTCGATTCCCTGGCCTGCCAGAAGCTATTGTCTTTGATTGGTTTCCCCTTGGGTCTCTGATCCCGAGGTATAAGAGAGAATCCAGATATTAAGGTATTAAAATATATGGCTTATTTTAATATGAAAAACACGCCTAAATGTTCAAAATTTATCATACACACATATATATATATATATATATATATATATATATATATATATATATATATATATATATATATATGTGTGTGTGTGTGTGTGTGTGTGTGTGTGTGTGCGTGTGTGTATGCATTTGTGACTTTATGACTTGATAAAATACTTCAATATATATATATACAATCCTTCTTTATTTCTTTATCTTTCAGGCTGGGTTCTACATGTATTTCGTGGGAATGTTAACAGCATCTATGGTGATATTAGTGGAAAACCTCATATTCTTCGCCAGCTCGAACCGGTAGTTGCAGGTCATCCTAAGGTTATTCTCATTTCTAATCTCTTTATATCGTAGAAAAAATATACGAAATGTTTAAAGCTTTCAAAAGAGTTTTGCTTTGGAATGGACGGTAATTTTAACTCTAGAATAACCTAAACAAGATGGTTGTAAGCTCAATAAAAGACCTTATTCACATAGTTTGGTTTCTACCTTTCTTGATCTACCGTTGGAAAAGGAACAGTTCATTGTGACTACTTTGCAATGATGATGATAATAACATTAAAATATATCTTTCATATATAAACTATAATAACTTGAAAATAACAAGAGGATAAAAACTTCAAAATAAGAGGAAGAGAAACAAGATAGAATAGTGTATCTGAGTATACCCTCAAGCAAGAGATCTCTAACCCAAGTCCCAAGACAGTGGAAGACCATGGTACAGAGGCAATGGCAGTACCCAAAACTAGACAACAATGGTTTGATTTTGGAGTGTCCTCCTCCTAGAAAAGTTGCTGACCATAGCTAGAGTCTCTTCTACCCTTAAGAAGAGGAAAGTGGCCACGAAACAATTACAGTATAATGCTGTAGTTAACCCCTAGGGTGAAAAAGAACTGTTCGGTAATCTCAGTGTTGTCAGGTGTATGACAGAGGAGAATAAGTAAAGAACAGGCCAGACTATTCGCTGTGTGTAGGGGCAAAGGGAAAATGAACCGTAACCAGAGAGAAGGATCCAATGTAATACTGCCTGGCCAGTCAAAAGACCTCATAACTCTCTAGTAGTAGTATTTCAACGGGTGGCTGGTGCCCTAGCCAACCTACTACCCCAGCTAAGACCAGGGAGGCCCAGGCAATAGGCTCCCACAATACATTATCCAATTCTTAGCTCGCAAGGATTGGTTGCAAACACTAAAAAACTATCAAGCTTTGATCGGATCTCGAACCCCATTCCAGAAGATCGCTGGGCTGGGCTGTTTCCAATAGGGTTCATCAACCCTAAAATGGTAATTGTATTATGATAGTGTGTTAAAAGTATACGAATACTACTATGATATATTCACAGTGAGAGGTGTATCACGCGCTGATATGTTTTCCAAAAACAAAAAATAATCCGTTGT
This sequence comes from Palaemon carinicauda, assembly GCF_036898095.1. NCBI lineage: Eukaryota > Metazoa > Arthropoda > Malacostraca > Decapoda > Palaemonidae > Palaemon > Palaemon carinicauda. The sequence goes on along the minus strand of NC_090725.1, from coordinate 114,098,597 downwards.
TGAGCACTTTTAAGCTTTATTTTTATTATTATTACTAGCCAAGCTACAACTCTAGTTGAAAAAGCAAGATGCCATAAGCCCAAGGGCTCCAATAGGGAAAAATAGCCCAGTGATGAAAGGAAATAAGGCGATAAATAAATGATAGGAACAAATTAAAAATAAATCATTCTACAAACAGTAACAACGTCAAAACAGATATTTGATATATAAACTATAATAGGACTTATGTAAGATGATAGACATAAAAATCATATTTAGATATCAAGTAAACCTCAGAAATCATTCTATGATAAGGGATGTATAGATAACCATTCTAAATCAGCTATGGGATGTTAGATTAACTCTTTAAAAAAATCGTAAAATGGGACTCAAACTGTGAAAATGATAACACAAGTATGCACTTATCATGTGTATAAAGAATTTACAATTGCATTATTTTATTAACTAGATTAGTTATATAGTGTATTGGAAATTAAGATATTTCGAGGCATCGTAGCTATTAAAAAGAATGCTCTATTTGTGTAGATTAGTATTATTTTTACTTGCTAAGCTACAATCCTTGTTGGAAAAGCAGAATGCTAAAGTCCAAAGGCTCCAACAGGGAAAATATCCCAGTGAGGAAAGGAAATAAGGAGAAAGATACAATAATGTACCTGAGTCTACAGAATAATATTCCGGAGTCTACCCTAAAGCAAGAGAAATCTAACCCAAGACAGTGGGAAAACCATGGTACAAAGACTATGGCACTATCCAAGACTATAGAACAATAGTTTGATTTTGGAGTGTCCTTCTAGAAGAACTGTTTTCCATAGCTAAAGAGTCTCTTCTACCCTTACCATGTGGAAAGTAGCCACTGAACAATTACAGTGCAGTAGTTAACACCTTGAGTGAAGAAGAATGTGTAAAACCTAGGCCAGACTATTCGGTGTATATGTAGGCAAGGAAAAATGATCCGTTCCCAGAGAGGTATCGAATGTAACACTCACGGCATTTGTTCATGTCCTGACCTACTTAACAAAGGAAATTTCCAAAGCATTCAGATAAAGCATTTCAATAAAGAGGATTTGCAAGTAGGAAAATATTTTCTCAACTCCATTCATTAAAGCAGTACCTAGTCAATCTGTAATACTCATCATTGGAATAGCTGATTCAGTATTCCCATTCGCTCTGCAAATCGTCTTTGATATCTGAAAATCCAATGGTTCAAGACTCTTACTATATATCTCAGACGTTCACTCATAGGCTGGTACATAAATTAAAAACGCCCTTATTTACAAAATAAACCCAAGAATTGGAAGTTCCAATTGTTTTCGCTTCTCAATAAGAAACAACGTTCGTAATGCATCTTAGTGGGATGTCATCTCCACTAGTAAGTAGGTCAGGATTTCCATAGATTCCTTGTATAACAGCCGATGGAGGGAGTTCAGGAAAATAAAGTCCGTACATCAAAAAGGTATATTAGGATGTTTCGTGGGTCAAAGAATAAATTTTGGAAGTGAATAATTTATAACTGTACCAATAATGACTTAATACATAAATACTGATGATATTCTCATCATATATCTATGAAATGTATAGTTGGTTTCATTAATTCCAATACACTTCACGGGAAAACAAGAAAATGTCATAGCTGTACATCATAGCAGGTAATACTGGTTTTAGCAAAAGAGCAACTGTTGGCAATGCTGTTTAAAAAAAAAAAAAAAAATACAAAGATGGGACTTCCCAGGTCTAGCTGATTTACTGGGTGAAGTGTGAGTTCATCATCATCATCTCCTCCTACGCCTATTGACGCAAAGGGCCTCAATAAAAGATCATAGTTCCTAAATATTTAAAGAATTCTACCTCATTACTCCTTTCTCCCTCCAATAATATTTCATCCTCCATTGCACATTCCGTTCTCATCATCTCTGTCTTTTTTCTATTTATCTTGAGCCCAGCCTCCTGAGATATTTCATGCATTCTGGTAAGCAAGCATTGCAAATCCTGTGGTGTTCTGCTGATGACAGCATACTCTAGGTCAGCTAATTTCCTATAGCCAATCCAGTCCAATTATTTTTATCATTTCTGAAGTGTGGGTCACAGACGATGATTTAAGCAGTGAACCTATCTGTCTTGCTCTATGTGGACAGCAGTCAGGAAATTCTATGGAATCTGCCAGCTGTACAATATACACCAAAAAAAAAAAAAAAAAAAAAAATTGATGACCCTTCCTCCACCAATACCCAAACAAGCATGTCTTGAGGGAAGTGATGTTGTAGAAGGCAGCAGACTATCAAGCTCTACCTGTTAAATCAGCTGATATAATATTTTCTATTCCTGTAATTGTTAAGGGTGTACCTGCTCCACCTGACATAATAGATGTACTCTGGTGTCAGTATAAAATTCAGATCTTACTAGACTGTACCATCATGGACTAAATATGCAGTCAATTTTAACAGTCATGACTTCCCCATCATAAGGCTCAATACTCCACTATATTTTGGAATTTTCAATCCAGCTGTGAGTAGATTGTGGAGTGATCTTCCTAGTCAGGTAGTCAAAACTTCAGTAATTTAAACTTGCACCTAATATTTTCATGATAAACACGCTGACATAAGTCTCTCTTCATAGTTTATATATGACAGATCTATTTAAATGATGTTTCCTGATTTCAAGATATTTCCAGTTTAGTGGCATATAGAAACTATGAGGCCTCGGGGAAAATCCAAAAGCCTCTCGTCTGAAGACATGCCTCCTAACAAGTTTAATCTGCTCGTTTGAAGCAAGCCTGACACGTGCTCTATATCATACAACTCTTCGTCCTCCACATTGTTGGCAAGCATATAGCAATTAAAATTTTCAGAAGTTTAAAGGTCAATCATGATTTGCAGAGGCAAGAGACAGGACAATATCCTAGAGACTTACCATATATACATATGATCCGTACCCAAGCCCCCTCTCCATCATGCTAGGACCCCAGCCCAACAGGTTGCTAGATAGGGACGTTTCCAATAGGTGGCCACAACACGTAACTGTTTTGTAAAAATACTTGAACCACACGCCCACTTCCTCTTCTTATCCCATGGTATTCTTCCTCTATTCATTCTTAAATCAAATATCTTACATTCTCAGCCAAAATATTACAATACTTCTATGTAATGTTTGCAACTTTGGTCTTTACCTTCATACATTGGAAGGGTTATTCACTTAACCCTTTCTTTCGTAACTTGTTATTCGGACAGGTCTTACAGAATATGGTTAGCCAAGCAACTACCATATTCCCACCATTTTGCAGTATTTCACCTGCAATTCTTAACATCATCATAGAATTTTTGAGTAATAGATTGCAGAGTTGTTGTTGATGAGTACCATAGTTGTTTTAGTATTGTCATATCTGATGTTTCTCAGGGTAGGATTTGGCGTAATTAACCTTATATGTCAGGATGCCAGGAAACCTCAATCAATCAATTAATCAGGGTAGTGTTCTTGGCCCCTTACTTTTCAAACTATATACACATTGTGCAGTTTGGCCTAGGAAACATGCTCATTGCATATGCAGATGATGCTGCTATTTTTTCGTAAATTCCATCTCCTGAATATAGATCTGGGGTGGCTGAATTCCTTCATAGAGATCTAGCTAAAATTAGTGTATGGAGCAAATTATGGGGAATAAAGTTGAACCTTAACAAAATTCAAAGTATGATTATAAGTAGGTCGAGGACAGTGGCTCCTCAACATCCAGATCTCAACATTGATAATATTTCTTTAACTCTATACGACTCTTAAAATTTTAGGTGTGATTCTTGATAGAAAATTTACTTTTGAGAAACACATTTGGTTTGTTTCTGCTTTAAGCGAACAAAAAAATTGGGTTATTGCGAAACTCATTTAAGATTTTCGGTTAATTATCTATTCCAAAGAGGTGTTTTAATTCTTTCATTTTACCTTGTTTCGATTATTATTCTCATGTCTGGTCTTCAGCTTTTGAATCTCATCTTAACTTGTTGGACAAGAAATTGTGGTCTCTTAAATTTCATATTCCTGTTCTAGATATTAATCTCTGGCGCTGTCGTTCAGTTACTTCCTTATGCATGTTGCATAAGGTTTTTTCATAACTCCGACCATCCTATGCATTCAGATCTTCCCATCGGTATCATCGTGCTTGTAATACACTAGTCAATTCTTTTTACTGAGGCAGATTTGCACCGACTCACAGGGGTGCCCTTTTAGCTCGGAAAAGTTTCCTGATCGCTGATTGGTTAGAATTATCTTGTTCAACCAATCAGCGATCAGGAAACTTTTCCGAGCTACAAGGGCACCCCTGCGAGTCGGTGCAAATCTGCCTCAGTAAAATGAATTGACTCTAGGTATGCAGTTAATGCTAATAGTCATGCCTTCTGCATCATAATCATAAGGCTAATAAAAGCACAGTATTATAGAATCTTTATTCCAGCTATGACCAGATTGTAGAATGATCTTCCTAATCAGGTGGTTGAATTGGGGAAACTTAAAAAGCTCAAACTTGCAGCGAATGTTTTTATGTTGAATAGGCTGACATAAGTCTCTCTGTATAGTTTAAATATGAAAGATAGATTTTAATGTTGTTACTGATCTTAAAATATTTTATATTGTTCATTACTTCTCTTGTAGTTTATTTATTTCTTTATTTCCTTTTCTCACGGGGCTATTTTTTCCCTGTTGGACCCTTTGTGCATCCTGCATCAGGCATCTTTGAGCATCCTGCATTTCCAACCAGGGTTTAGCTTAGCTAATAATAATAATAATAATAATAATAATAATAATAATAATAATAATAATAACGCCTGATTTCTTTCCTACCATTTTTGCAGTATTGTACTTGCAATCCAACCAACATCTGGTTGCTTTTCCTTTTTCATCCTATTTATTGGCTTCTTTATATCCTCAACCTTAGCAACATGGACAAGAAGTCTCAATTTCATACTAACATCCTCCACCCATATATTAGCCAATTCATTCTTTATATCCTCAACCTTAGCAACTTGGACAAGCAGCCACAAATTCATACTAAAATCCTCCACCCATATATTAGCCAATTCATTCTTTATATCCTCAACCTTAGCAACTTGGACAAGCAGCCACAAATTCATACTAAAATCCTCCACCCATTATATTAGCCAATTCATTCTTTATATCCTCAACCTTAGCAACTTGGTCAAACAGCCACAAATTCACACTAAAATCCTTCACCCATATATTAGCCAATTCATTCTTTATATCCTCAACCTTAGCAACTTGGACAAGCAGCCACAAATTCATACTAAAATCCTCCACCCATATATTAGCCAATTCATTCTTTATATACTCAACCTTAGCAACTTAGACAAGCAGTCTCAAGTTCATACTAAAATCCTTCACCCATATATTAGCCAATTCATTCTTTATATCCTCAACCTTAGCAACTTGGACAAGCAACCACAAATTCATACTTAAATCCTCCACCCATTATATTAGCCAATTCATTCTTTATATCCTCAACCTTAGCAACTTGGTCAAGCAGCCACAAGTTCATACTAAAATCCTTCACCCATATATTAGCCAATTCATTCTTTGTATCCTCAACCTTAGCAACTTGGTCAAGCAGCCACAAATTCACACTAAAATCCTTCACCCATATATTAGCCAATTCATTCTTTATATCCTCAACCTTAGCAACTTGGTCAAGCAGCCACAAGTTCATACTAAAATCCTTCACCCATATATTAGCCAATTCATTCTTTATATTCTCAACCCTAGCAACTTAGACAAGCAGTCTCAAGTTCATACTAAAATCCTTCACCCATATATTAGCCAATTCATTCTTTATATCCTCAACCTTAGCAACTTGGACAAGCAGCCACAAATTCATACTAAAATCCTTCACCCATATATTAGCCAATTCATTCTTTATATCCTCAACCTTAGCAACTTAGACAAGCAGTCTCAAGTTCATACTAAAATCCTTCACCCATATATTAGCCAATTCATTCTTTATATCCTCAACCTTAGCAACTTGGACAAGCAACCACAAATTCATACTAAAATCCTCCACCCATTATATTAGCCAATTCATTTTTTATATCCTCAACCTTAGCAACTTGGTCAAGCAGCCACAAGTTCATACTAAAATCCTTCACCCATATATTAGCCAATTCATTCTTTGTATCCTCAACCCTAGCAACTTGGTCAAGCAGCCACAAATTCACACTAAAATCCTTCACCCATATATTAGCCAATTCATTCTTTATATCCTCAACCTTAGCAACTTAGACAAGCAGTCTCAAGTTCATACTAAAATCTTTCACCCATATATTAGCCAATTCATTCTTTATATCCTCAACCTTAGCAACTTGGACAAGCAACCACAAATTCATACTAATATCCTCCACCCATTATATTAGCCAATTCATTCTTTATATCCTCAACCTTAGCAACTTGGTCAAGCAGCCACAAATTCACACTAAAATCCTTCACCCATATATTAGCCAATTCATTCTTTATATCCTCAACCTTAGCAACTTGGACAAGCAGCCACAAATTCACACTAAAATCCTTCACCCATATATTAGCCAATTCATTCTTTATATCCTCAACCTTAGCAACTTGGACAAGCAGCCACAAATTCACACTAAAATCCTCCACCCATATATTAGCCAATTCATTCTTTATATCCTCAACCTTAGCAACTTGGACAAGCAGCCACAAATTCACACTAAAATCCTCCACCCATATATTAGCCAATTCATTCTTTATATCCTCAACCTTAGCAACTTGGACAAGCAGCCACAAATTCACACTAAAATCCTCCACCCATATATTAGCCAATTCATTCTTTATATCCTCAACCTTAGCAACTTGGACAAGCAGCCACAAATTCACACTAAAATCCTCCACCCATATATTAGCCAATTCATTCTTTATATCCTCAACCTTAGCAACTTGGACAAGCAGCCACAAATTCACACTAAAATCCTCCACCCATATATTAGCCAATTCATTCTTTATATCCTCAACCTTAGCAACTTGGACAAGCAGCCACAAATTCATACTAAAATCCTCCACCCATATATTAGCCAATTCATTCTTTATATCCTCAACCTTAGCAACTTGGACAAGCAGCCACAAATTCATACTAAAATCCTCCACCCATATATTAGCCAATTCATTCTTTATATCCTCAACCTTAGCAACTTGGACAAGCAGCCACAAATTCATACTAAAATCCTCCACCCATATATTAGCCAATTCATTCTTTATATCCTCAACCTTAGCAACTTGGACAAGCAGCCACAAATTCATACTAAAATCCTCCACCCATATATTAGCCAATTCATTCTTTATATCCTCAACCTTAGCAACTTGGACAAGCAGCCACAAATTCATACTAAAATCCTCCACCCATATATTAGCCAATTCATTCTTTATATCCTCAACCTTAGCAACTTGGACAAGCAGCCACAAATTCATACTAAAATCCTCCACCCATATATTAGCCAATTCATTCTTTATATCCTCAACCTTAGCAACTTGGACAAGCAGCCACAAATTCATACTAAAATCCTCCACCCATATATTAGCCAATTCATTCTTTATATCCTCAACCTTAGCAACTTGGACAAGCAGCCACAAATTCATACTAAAATCCTCCACCCATATATTAGCCAATTCATTCTTTATATCCTCAACCTTAGCAACTTGGACAAGCAGCCACAAATTCATACTAAAATCCTCCACCCATATATTAGCCAATTCATTCTTTATATCCTCAAACTTAGCAACTTGGACAAGCAGCCACAAATTCATACTAAAATTCTCCACCCATATATTAGCCAATTCATTCTTTATATCCTCAACCTTAGCAACTTGGACAAGCAGCCACAAATTCATACTAAAATCCTCCACCCATATATTAGCCAATTCATTCTTTATATCCTCAAACTTAGCAACTTGGACAAGCAGCCACAAATTCATACTAAAATTCTTCACCCATATAAATTACTAGCCAACTCATTCTTTATATCCTCAACCTTAGCAACTTGGACAAGCAGCCACAAATTCATACTAAAATCCTCCTCCCATATATTAGCCAATTCATTCTTTATATCCTCAACCTTAGCAACTTGGACAAGCAACCACAAGTTCATACTAAAATCCTCCACCCATTATATTAGCCAATTCATTCTTTATATCCTCAACCTTAGCAACTTGGTCAAGCAGCCACAAGTTCATACTAAAATCCTTCACCCATATATTAGCCAATTCATTCTTTGTATCCTCAACCTTAGTAACTTGCACAAGCAGTCTCAAATTCATACTAAAATCCTTCACCCATATATTAACCAATTTATTCTTTGTATCTTCAACCTTAGCAACTTAGACAAGCAGTCTCAAATTCATACTAAAATCCTTCACCCATATATTAGCTAATTCATTTTTTGTATCCTCAACCTTAGCAACCTGCACAAGCAGTCTCAAATTCATACTAACATCCTCAACCCATATATTAGTCACCTCAGCCTCTGTTCGATTTCATATTTCGAGAAAAATTCCAAAATATTTACACCTCCTGCCCGTGAAGGATGAAGTTTTTTATTGACTCTACATCCAAGAAGATTTATACTAGTATTACTTAACATTGTTTCGACTCAGTCTAGAATTATTCCAGTAGCAAAACTTTTAGAAAATTCAACCTTTCTTATGCATCTTAATAATACGAATAGATTTGTTGTGTGTGAGAAATGTAACAAACTTAACACCATTCTAAATTTAGTTATCTTAATCATAATTTGCATTACATTTGGTTATGATTTTTTATTTAAGATGAACCTTGGTGCTTTCAATTGTCAAAACGACGGAGGCAGTTATCAATCCCACGAAATATAAGTAAAATCCAGCCTGTAAGGAAAAAAAGGAATATGCTGTATTATGCAAATTATTATATAATATATTGCATTATAATATATGACTTATGTAAATGTTTATATCTATATATATATACATGTGTGTATATATATATATATATATATATATATATATATATATATATATATATATATATATATATATGTATATATATGTATATTATATATATATATGGGTATGATATATATATATATATATATATATATATATAAGCAAAAGAACCACAGGGAAAATGAAAATATGAAATATAAGATTAAGCCCTGACTAGTTTCGTGATACTTCTTCAGTCCTCTGAAGAAGTATCACGAAACTAGTCTGGACTTGATCTTATATTTCATATTTTCATTTTCCCTGTGGTTCTTTTACATCTGAACATCACGTATCCCTGTGATTTTTACGCATACGTACATATATATACACATATATATATATATATATATATATATATATATATATATAGATAGATAGATAGATAGATACTATATATATAAATATATATATACTATATATGTATATATATATATATATATATACATATATATATATATATATATATATATATATATACATATATACTGTATATATATATAAACTTCAATTTGTGTGCAATATGTTCTACTCTTTTAGTCTTTCCTCCCTCCAGTTTTAAGAAAAAGAGTGATGTTTTAAAATGGTGTATCCTTTTAGCTCCTAGATAACGTTCCTGCGTTACTATGCATCCCATTGTGTCATCAGTATTTAATTAAAAGTTTTATAAGGTAAGCTGTAATCTTTCCATGTTGACCTTCCCCAGCGTTATCCTTACATTAAGGGGTTGGTTGGCTGATGCACCCTCTCCGATGCCTTTTATCAAAGTCACCTTCTTCTACCAAACCTCTTCTCTCCTTATCATATTTCACTTTATCTCCCCATGTAATTCTCAGCGTCCCTCTCGATCATCTCCCCCTAACAGGTTTCTCCCAAGCCCTCCTCACCATCCATCCTCAGCCTGTGTCCACACTGTCTCAGTTGTGACATTCTTTATCTTTTCAAGCAGTGATATTCCCACAATCCACTTCATCATTCTCATCTCTGCTCTCTCAAGATTTCCTTTCCTTTTTTCAGCTTTGCTGTCTTATTAATTTGCTGTAAATCTTAACTTTTAGCTTGATTGGCATTTTCTTATCACTCCCCACTCCTACTACCTCCCTCCACTTTATGTTCTCAACATCAGTCTTAAATCTTTTCTCCTAACATACAGTAGATCCCAAGTATCTAAATTGTTCCACCTGTTCTATAACCGAGCCTCAAGTTTCATGCATGTTTACCCTGCCCCTATCTTCCCTATTACTCACCATAGCTTCAGTCTTATCCACATTTGCTTTTATTCTACCCTCTCCAAAGTCTCTTGCCACTCTACAACCCTTCTCTGTAAGTCTTTCTCATTTTCAGCAGTTATCACCAAATCATCTGCATATAGCAACTCCCGCAACTGTTCATTTCTGATATCTTAATTTAACACATCCCTGACTACCATAAATAAAATGGGCTTAATGCTGAAGGGGTCGTAATCCAACCCTAACTTCAAAGATTTCTATTTTCACAACAGACATTATTATCAAATTTTTCCTTGTTCTTTTGTACATCAACTTCTCTGGTACCTCTCTTTTTCTCAAGCACCAAACACCACTTTTGGGATCTGGCTGTAATTTTAGTCTTCTGGAAGCGTTGTAAACATTATAGAGGCTGTTTGAGCAAAGATCTGACAGTGACTTTAGCCTTCTGGAAGCATTTTAAACGTTATGGAGACTGTTATATGTATTATTTCATAAGCCTTCTGTAGATATACTAAAGTGCATAAGAGCTTTTTGATTCCCTTTAGCGAAAATATACTATGGTTTCCCAATCTTTACACTATCTCTCAATCTCTCATCTAGTACCCTCTCAAAGCCTTTCCCACCATGCTGTTAGTTTAACGCCCCTGTAGTAACCACGTTCCATGGCATCACTTTTCTGCCTAAATATAGATATTGTTAGACTCTCCTCCCAATCTTTAGGCAATATTTCCTTTCCCTTATTGCTCCTAGTAAATCTAGCATCCATTCTTCCTCCTTTGTATCTAGTATCTTGACCATTTCAATTTGAAACCTCTTAAAGACTTGGTGCTTTACCATTTTTTACTTAATGCCCATTTCACTTCTGTATTCCGTATCTCCATCACTGGCCTCTCCACCCTTTGTGCTTCTCCCACATCTCTCTTTCAGTATTCAATAGTTGTTCAGAATATTCTCGCCATCACCTCTTAATGTCTTCATCCCTATGCGATATATTTCCATCTCTATGCTTTATAACACCTAGTTGCCCCAAATCTTGTCTTTGCCTTTTCTTCATGTTTGAAATCTTATAGATATCCTTTTCTCCTTCCTATGCTCCTAGCCTTTCATTCAGTTGCCCTATAGCTCTTCCTATAGCTATACCTACTTTCCTCCTCGAATCACTTTACTCTTCTCTGTACCATTCTTCTGCAAGCTGTGCATACCTTACTTTCCGGCTCTTAAATACATTTGATTTTCTTTTACCTGGCTCGTGCACCTCTCTACCTCACCACCACTTATTTCCTTTCAACACACTATATCCTCAGATTCTTCCCATTATTTCCTCTGTTTCCCCTACACATATTTCTTTCATATCCGCTCAGATATATTCCATTCTGTTACCCTGTCCAATCTTTATGTACAACCTATTCAGTCGCCTCTCACTCTTTCTCTCTCTTTACACTTTATATCTACAGTAAACTACGAACATGCATATAGAGACTTATAGAACAATGATACTCCCATACCAGCTGCCTGCGCTCTTATTGTGTGTTTCCTGTATATATATATATATATATATATATATATATATATATATATATATGTATATATATATATAATATATATATATATATATATGTATATATATATATACAGTATATATATATATATATATATATATATATATATATATATAATTATGTTTAGATATATATCAGTTTCTTACCTTCGTATTTTAAGAAGTAGCACATTTACACCACTGAAGATATCTTGGGTATTCAGTATAGACCACACATCCTTCACTGTGATATTCCTAAGTTAAGGAGAAAGTTAATAAACTCATAGTGTAATGATAATAACAAAAAAGGTGTAAAGAAAAAAAACTTCAAGTAGTATGAAAATTACTAACCTTTGACTTCCAGTAGAATGTTTTGTTTCTTCAGAATCATCTAGATTAATCTTATTATGTTGGAGAATACTCGTAAATCCAATAACAGACTTTGATAAAGTAATCACCAAAACTAGAACTGAAACACAAAGAAATTAGAAGAATATATGAGAATACCAGTTTTAGGCTTCGTAATTAATAGTGTTAATATATATATATATATATATATATATATATATATATATATATATATATATATATATATATATATATATATGTGAATTCAGTGTGTTTGAAGTCGACGCTAACATTAAAAAACATAGAAGGGAAGCGCCTGGTTAAGATGGAATAACTGTTTATATATATATATATATATATATATATATATATATATATATATATATATATATATATATATATGAGATATATTTACTTTAAATTTTGTTAATTTAGATAATTTCTTTAGAAAGAAAAGATATGAGCTACATTAATTTTAGTGAGATTTATACACATTTCAATAGGAATTAATATCTCATTTCATAAAAAAACTTAATATTCATTTCTTATTGTCTGCCTTATTCTTCAAATCAGGAAATATTAGAGATAATAATGTTTTACAACTTACAATTTGGCTTTTGCTGATGTATAAATGAGTTTACTTACAAGTACTATAGTCAGTTTTCTTTAGTAGGGCAGATATGCACCGACTCGCAGGGGTGTCCTTTTAGCTCGGAACAGTTTCCTGATCGCTGATTGGTTGAACAAGATAATTCTAACCAATCAGCGATCAGGAAACTTTTCCGAGCTAAAAGGGCACCGCTGCTAGTCGGTACAAATCTGCCTCACTAAAAAAATTACCCATAGGACATATCCCTGCTGTCAAATGTTTTCCCTCCATCAGAAATAGGGAGGAACCTGAAAATAAAGAAAATGTGTCTTGTATAGTAAAGCATAGCCACCCGTTGAGATACTACCGCCAGAGAGTTATTGGGTCCTTTGACTGGCCAGACAGTACGACATTGGATACTTCTCTCTGGTCACGGCTCATTTTCCTTTTGCCTACACATACACCGAATAGTGTGGCCTATTCTTTGCATATTCTCCTCTGTCCA
>NC_090725.1:114072880-114075380 GCF_036898095.1 Palaemon carinicauda | reverse complement strand
CTAGAAGCAAGCAAGCATTAAACTAGGGGCCTATGACTCATAGTCTTAAAGCCCCACCTGAAGAAACGCTCCAGGCAATCTAGAAGCAAGCAAGCATTAAACTTTGGGCTATGTCTCATAGTATTATAGCCCCCACCCGGAGAAACGTTCCAGGCAATCTAGAAGCAAGCAAGCATTAAACTTGGGGGCTATGACTCATAGTCTGATATCCCCCACCTGGAGAAATGCTCCCGGCAATCTAAAAGCAAGCAAGCATTAAACTTGGGGGCTATGATTCATAGTCTGAAAGCCTCCACCTGGATAAATGCTTCAGCAAATCTAGAAGCAAGCAAGCATTAAAATTGTGGGCTATGACTCATAGTCTTATAGCCCCCATCTGGATGGAGAAACGCTCCAGGCAATCTAGAAGCAAGCAATTTTTAAACTTGGGCGCTATGACTCATAATCTGAAAGCCACCCACCTGGAGAAATGCTTCAGCCAATCTAGAAGCAAGCAAGCATTAAACTTGTTGGGTATGACTCATAGTCTGAAAGCCACACCTGAAGAAATGCTTCAGGCAATCTAGAAGCAAGCAAGCATTAAACTAGGGGCCTATGACTCATAGTCTTAAAGCCCCCACCTGAAGAAACGCTCCAGGCAATCTAGAAGCAAGCATTAAACTTGTTGGCTATGACTCATAGTCTGAAAGGCCCCACCTGAAGAAATGCTTCAGACAATCGAGAAGCGAGTAAGCATTAAACTAGGGGCCTATGACTCGTAGTCTGAAAGCCCCATCTGGAGAAACGCTCCAGGCTATGTAGAAGCAAGCAAGCATTAAACTTTTAGTGTTGTTACTGTTCTTAAAATATTTTATTTTTCTTTGTTTTTTCTCCTCACTGGGTATTTTCCCTGTTAGAGACTTGGGCTTATAGCATCCTGCTTTTCCAAGTAGGGCTGTACCTTAGCAAGTAATAATAACAATAATAATAATAATAATAATAATAATAATAATAATGTTCTTAAAATATTTCATGTTAATTGTTCATTACTTTTCATATAGTCTATTTATTTCCTTGTTTCATATCCTCATTGGGCCATTTTTCCCTGGACACTTATAAACCGTAATTTTAATAGGAAGTTCTGCTTAAAAATATACGGTTTTTCAGGTATATTTCTGTAAAATACAGGCGACTGTAATTTTACCATACTTTTTTATTTTTACTGGTTGGTGACCTGATATCATTTAATATATCCGGTTTCAAAACGGTAGATGCCAGTATTTTTACCGTTTTTACGGCAAATTTTTAACAGTGTAGGAGCCCTAGGGCTTATGTCATCCTGCTTTTTCAACTAGGGTGCTTAGCAAGTAATAATAATAATCATCATCATCTCCTCCTACGCCTGTTGACGCAAAGGGCCTCAATTAGATTTCGCCACTTGTCTCTATCCTAAGCTTTTACATCAATGCTTCTCCATTCGTCATCTCCTACTTCACGCTTCATAGTCCTCAGCCATGTGGGTCTGGTTCTTCCAAATCTTCTAGTGCCTTGCGGAGCCCAATCGAAAGTCTCAGTTATAATAATAATAATAATAATAATAATAATAATAATAATAATAATAAAGATAATTTTAGTAATAATAATAATAAGAATAATGATAATAATAATAATAATGATGGTAATAATAATAATGATAATAATAATAATAATGATAATAATAATAATGATAAAAATAATGATAATAATAAGAATAATAATAATAATAACAAGAATGATAATAATAGTAATGATAATAATAAAGATAATAATAATAATAATAATAATAATAATAATAATAATAATAATAATAATAATAATAATAATAATTGTCTGATTAATTGTCTTGAGTTGAAACAATTAAACCATCGTGCCTCACAAACCTAGAATTATAAAATCATGATTCATAAGGACAAATTTAAAGAAGATCACAATCGAGAAATCACATCAATCTTTTCGCCCTTTGTTTTGTCTATATGTCCATCCGCCTTCAGTCATCCCTTCATAGTTAATGAGGATGATATCACGTCAATCTGAATGATACACCTCCGTGCCAGTCTTCGCCTCGTCTCCATAATATATTATTTTCTTATTCTTCCGAGAAGCGATTGATGCTGGCGACATTTGTAATAACACTTTAGATTTATCTTTGACTGACGTTTCCAGTTAGTCGTGTGTCAAAAATTGTTCGTTTGATGAATAAACACTTTTTTTTTTATGAATTCTATACTGATACTTTTATGAGCGTGGGTGGGATTCGTTTTGCCTTTTTTGTGTTTTGGAGGAAGAGACAAGAAACAAATGGACATATGGATATGCACACATACCCACACACACACACACACACACACACACACACACATATATATATATATATATATAGAGAGAGAGAGAGAGAGAGAGAGAGAGAGAGAGAGAGAGAAGGAATGCATATATATATATATATAAAGAGAGAGAGAGAGAGAGAGAGAGAGAGAGAGAGAGA
>NC_090725.1:114060380-114070380 GCF_036898095.1 Palaemon carinicauda | reverse complement strand
AATGTTTTTATGTCGAACAAGCTGACATAAGTCTCTTTTTTATAGTTCATATATGAAATATCTGTTTTTATATTTTATTATAATTGTTCATTTTTTCTCATATTTATTTATTTCCTTCTTTCTTTTCCGGACTGGACTATTTTCCCTGTTAGAGCCATTTTGGGCTTATAGCATCTCCCTTTTCTATCTACGATTGTAGCTTATTAATAATAATAATAATAATAATAATAACAGCTAAACTACAACACTAGACGGAAAAGCAGGATATCATTAGCCCAAAGGACTCCAACACGGAAAAATAGCCCAGTGAGGAAAGGAAGTAAAGAAATAAATAAAATACAAGAGAAGTAATGAACATTATACAATATTTCAAGAGAAGGTAACTTAAAGGTCAGGTCAGAGGTGATTAGGACAAATGCCCAGAGGTCAGATCAGGAGAGAATATAACCTATTAAAGGATTTAACCAGCTGCTGAATATCTTTGAAAGGACTAAGGTCGTTAAACGAACTCAGGATCTTGAAACGATATCGCTAAGCTTTTAATTGCCTGTGGGATATCTGATCTATTCCCTTGAGCGAAATATCCCACTTCGTTCCCACCAGGTGACGTCTGGTTTGTGTCCAGCTGAAGCCATTTCGGTTAAAATACAACGCTCAGTTGGTTATATAGGTTTTTGAATGTCTGAATTAAAATAAAGATTTATTTCTGAATCTGATTATTTTGGGAATTGAAGATATTCGTCTATCTTAGTTGGGTGGATATCTTTACAAATGATTTGTTAGGATAACTTGCACTACCATTTTAATACGAATATTATATTATATTATATAACACAGAACTATAACTATATTTGTTAGAAATATTCGATGATTTAACTGTTACAAGGTGACACCGAAAGGTATAACATATTCTATATCATTATTATTATTATTATTATTATTATTATTATTATTACTTGCTAAGCTACAACCCTAGTTGGAAAAGCAGGATGCTATGACAGGGTCTCCAGTAGGGAAAATAGCCTTGTGAGGAAAGGAAACAAGGAAAAATAAAATACTCTAAGAACAGTAACAACATTAAAATAAATATTTCCTATATAAACTATAAAAACTTTTACAAGACAAGAGGAGAAATTAAATAGAATAGTGTGCCCGAATGTACACTCAAGCAAGAGAACTCTAATCCAAGAGACAGTGGAAGACCATGGTACAGAGGATATGGCACTACCCAAGACTAGAGAACAATGATATAATTTTAGAGTGTCCTCCTGGAAGGGCTGCTTGCCAAGGCTAAAGAGTCTCTTCTACCCTTACCAAGAGGAAAGTACCCACTGAACAATTACATCACACTATCTACAAACCTAATTGGAAAAGCAGGCTGCTGTAAGCACAAGGGTTCAAACAAGAAAAATAAGCCCAGTAAGGAAAGGAAATATGGGAAATAATGAATAATAAGTCTATAAAGATCTTAATATCAGTGACAGTGTTATAACACATCTGTCATATATAAATTTTGAAGAAGGACTCATGTCAGCCTGTTCAACATGAAAACATTCGCTACATGTTTGAACTTCTGAAGTTCCCTCGATTCAACTTCTCGATTAGAAAGATCACTCCACAGTGTGATCACAGTTGAAATAAAACTTCATATTTAAATCAGTTCAAATATGTTAAGCCCAACATCACAATCACTTATGTCTGACTAGAGTAGGGAATAAACTATATACTTTTTTATAGTAGAAATCTGCTCTTGCGTTGATCCGTAAAGAATTTGTCATAATCTCAGAAATGTGGTCAATCATTAGATAAACATGATTATGTACCTCAACTACTGAAGAGAATATGTATCCTCCATCTTGTTTTCAAATATTTGCTCTAACATTACATGTTCGTATTAATTTTGTCTTACATTGCCCAATTGCATATCATCTGAGGTCATATTGGTTATGTTTTGAATTTCCATAATTTGATAAACATTTATGTTAAAATTCTTATTAACATTTCTAATTATCATTTTATTTGGGCGCAGATAGGACAACAGAGACTGCAAATGACTCTAGTTCTCAGTAAAATTCATGGCAAGATGCCTATATGGAATATTACTCAAATCAAAATAATTCTTTCCATTTTCCTTTTATTAAATCAATTAAATCGTATACATTACAGTACTGCTTATTATAAATACGAAAGATGAAAACCTTTATTGGGAAAAAGAACACTTGCCTATTCATCATTACACATCTTAAAAAAAAATCAAAATGCTATAAAGTGACAATACAAGGGAACAAACACGAAAAATAAGCTGAATCATACACAATAAGTTTTTTATGCAAATTAGAAGAGACTATCTCTTATATTTGTGCAATTCCAAGTGACAGCATTGATTTAAGAAGAGTTAAAACCAGTCAAGAACTAAAATTTCTTACTTGTATGCAATTCCAAGAAAAGCAGACACAATATAAAATGGTAGCATACAGTCAGCTAATCTGTGATTACATTGGTAACAAACAGTCAGTTATTCTGTGACTATATTGGTAACATACAGTCAGTTATTCTGTGACTATATTGGTAATATACAGTCAGTTATTGTGTGACTATATTGGTAATATAGTCAGTTATTCTATGACTGATTAAGAATATATATGCATTACAAGATATCGATATGATTTCAGTGCATATGCTATTAATAATTCAATGAAAATCAACGAATCGTTCAAGTTGCTTATCCAACACACCCTTGTAGGGGACGCTACGTCTTCTAATGGTTGTAGCTGCCAGACACTGCAAGGAAGTGTGACGGACAGGATTTACCAGCTGACACAGTTCCTGACCTTGGGAAGCCCTCAGGGACTCGAAACTATGACCCCGATCATTTTTCATGTCCAGGTGTGCCCCAGCTGCAAGGAGAGCTTCCAGCATATCGCCTGGAACCTTCCTAAGCTTCCCAAGTACGTGGAGAGGTGTGTTTCCAGAACAATCCCTTGGAGAAGGATTGGCTCCAGCTTCCAACAAGAGGTTTAAAACTTCCAAGCTAGGAAAGGGGAAGATTGCAGCTTCTTCAGCGCGGCAGAAGACAACCGTAGCGCACGCGAAGTGCATTAGAGATACACCTTTGGCATCTAAAGGATTCAATTCCACTAACTTACGCACTGCATCGTTCACCCTCTGTAATTTGACAGGTGAGAGAATGGGCTTTAGTTTTGTCAACAACAACATTAAATGCATTGCTACAGGAATGATGCGGTCCACGTAATAGAAATCCAAAGTTTTGTTGACTCCTGGATTCCTGTGTGGCCTCGAAATACCTACATTAATTTCTTGGGTACAGTTTTCAAACAGGTTCATAACATCTTCAAAATATAATAAAATGTTGGAGGGTAAGGGTAGCTTGATGACCCTGTTAAAGAATAAGTTAGTCAGAGACATTAGGAAAGAGAATCGCTTAGGATTCAAAACATCTAGAATTCTCTGATGCACCTTCAAGGTGTACATCCACAGGACAATGCATTGCTTCAGCTGGCCCTTCGCTGCGAACTCTTCCCCTTTGTTCCTTATGGCTTCGATTGTAGTGCAATGTGCCAGCCCCAGTACTCTCATCTTCACTAGTAAAGAATGCTTATCAATTGCAGCTCTGTTGCCTTGAATTATTTCCAATTGCGGCGGTGTTATGGCTTCCTTGAAGAACTGGTTAAAATGTGTCTGAGAGTCGTCCTGTTCAATTGGAATAATGTGCATGCATCTGGAAGGATATTTGGAGATAATTTTAATGTTGAAATGTATCATGTCATACTTTCTTGTAATGTAATGTTTCTAAAAGTTAGTAAGGACAAAGTTGGCAACCAGAAAACAAATGTAAAAGAGTTGTACCCGTAGTGATGTACATTAGGTCAGATGAGTAGTATGTCTCTAAAATAACAGGCATAGAAATGCTTTTAAGAGTTTTACTATAAATTATATTTGAGTATTGGAATAGCTGCCACTCCTGGCTGTGACATCACCAGCTCTGAAATATTGTCTAGTATTGATGCCAGTCCTTAGCTGTCACCTCCTATGAAATCAATTGATATAAGCTCATCATTAAGAGTAAAGTAATCATCCCCAGAGAAAATTACAAAAACCCGTCAAAGACTAACCTCTTGTGCATAGCTAGTTTCCAATACTTCATGGCAGTTTCTTGCTTTTTCTCGGCAAAAGTAGAACCAAGAAGCTCTAGAGCATTAATTTCATCTTCTTTGGATATAAGATCTTCTCTGGTAATTAGGTGTTGTACAATGTGCTCGTGCCCAAGACAGCTGGCTGTGAGTATAGGAGTTTCCCCTGAAAAAAAAAATTAGGTGTGAATACTTATATGAATTGTCTCCCTTCCTGGATGGAATTGGACTTTTCAACTTAATCTGCAGTACTTATAGATTGAAATAGATTTTCAACTTCATCAGCTCTACTTACAGATTGAAACTGAATTGAAATGGATTTTCAACTTCATCAGCTGTACTTATAGATTGAAATGGACATTCAACTTCATCAGCTTTACTTATCATTATCATTATTACTATCATTACTCGCTAAGCTACAACTCTAGTTGGAAAAAAGGAGCACGAGCAGTAACCAGAGAGAAGGATCCAGTGTAGTACTGTCTGGCCAGTCAAAGAACTCCATAACTCTCTGGTGGTAGTATCTCAACAGGTGACAGGTGCCTTGGCCAACCTACTACCCAGTAGATTGAAATGGACTTTTAACTTCATCAGCTGTACTTATAGACTGAAAGGGATTTTCAACTTCATTAGCTGTGCTTATAAATTCAAATGGACTTTCAACTTAAATATTGAAATAATCTTTCAACTTCATCAGCTCTACTTATAGATTGAAATGGACTCTAAACTTCAATCAGCTTAGGATGATCCTGTCATCATACACAGAAGAGACTAGACATTACCTCACAGGAACTGAAATATTGAACCAATTTGAAACTCACCACAATTGTCAGGTCTCATCTCAGCCTTGTGATGTAACAATACCTTCACCACCTCTAGACATCCGGAATGGACGCCTTCGTGTAGAGCAGTCTTTCCATCAATTCTCCTTCTTTTAAGATTAGCTCCGACACTTAGAAGGTATTCCACTACCTTATGATGTCCATTGGACGCAGCCAGCATCAGACATGTGATCCCGTGGTAGTCAGTAACCTCGAGATCTGAAAATAGGTCAATGAATGGTTATTGGTAAATATTTAGAATGACGCCATTTTAGGTTTTTGGAAGATAAGCGCCTCCGTCCTTCCTGAAGACATGACTATATTATAATTATTATTATTATTATTATTATTATTATTATTATTATTATTATTATTATTATTATTGATTTCCCCTTGGATCTCTGATCCCGAGGTAGAAAGAATCCAGATATTAGGAGGCATATATGAATATATATATATATATATATATATGTATATATATATATATATATATATGTGTGTGTGTGTATATATATATATATATATATATATATATATATATATATATATATAACCCAGTGAATAAAGGAAATAGAGAAATAAACAAACTACAGAATTAATAAACAATTAAGAATAGAAACAACATTAAAATATATCTATCATAAAGAGAGACTTATGAGAGGCTCTTCAACATAAAAAAATCACTGCAAGTTTGAACTTTTGAAGTTCACTGATTAGCAACTAGCTCACAGCTTGACTTATAGAATATTGTGTATTCAAAAGGATTTTTCATATAGATTAATTCAAATTGAACTTCATTTGACTTTACAGTAATTCAAATGAACTGCCTTTGGAAAACTCACTCGCTCCATTCTGCACGAGGACTTTAACAATGTCTAGGAACCCTCGAGAACACGCCACGGTCAGCGGGGTGGAATTGGAATAAGTCAGTCCATAGACGTTGGCACCTTTTGAGATGAGGTATCTAACGACGTCTAGATGCTCTCCTATAGTTGCTGCCCAAAGTGGTGAGGCTCCAGACTCGTACATGTGATTTGTAGATACTGTAAAACATATGTTTAGTTAGTTTATGAGCATTCTACGTAGGTAATAAAAAGCATGTTTGTTTTAAGTAGATTGGGACTGAGGATTTGACTACGATATATGTTTGGAGCCACCCATAGTGGCCATATATATATATATATATATATATATATATATATATATATATATATATATATATATATATATATACGATATAAATATCTATAATATCCTATATATAAACAAAGTGACCTAGTGCACACATACACATAATTTATATACAAATACATTTCCATAATATACATTATATATATATATATATATATATATATATATATATGTGTGTGTGTGTGTGTGTGTGTGTAAATATGTATATGTATATATATGTATATATATACGTATATATATACATATATATATATACATGTATATATATATATATATATATATATATATATATATATATATATATATATATATATACCATATCAAAATCTTCTAAAATAGCATACACACAATTCATTACCAAACCCAGAATTGACCACCACAAAAGAAAAAGTAAAATTGCACACACACCTAACCCAACTTCATCAATATTAGAGTTGCATTGTTCAACGAGGTAGGTCACGCAGTCCATATGGCCAAGCCTGGCTGCCCCTACTAAATAAGGATCCCACATACGTCCAGTCTCTGCGCAGGACTCGATGTTGGGGTTCCTTCCTCTGTCTAATTTCTGAAAACGAATCAAATTTAGCTATGACTAAATGTATCGAATTGGTAGACTTAATCTAATTGTTGTTATTATTATTATTATTATTGTTATTAGTATTATTATTATTATCATTATTAAAAATATAAATTGTGTTGTTATTATTGTAATTATTTAAAATATCAATAGTATCGTTATTATTATTATTATTATTATTATTATTATTATTATTATTATTATTATTATTATTACTATTAAAAATTCATTAGCATTGTTATCATTATTATCATTAAATAATTTTTATTATTATTATTATCATTATCATTAATTTTATTATTATTATTATTATTATTATTATTATTATTATTATTGTTATCATTATTACATCATTTCTGTTATTATTATTATTATTATTATTATTATTATTTTTTTTTTTTTTTATTATTATCATAATTATTATTATTATTATCATTAGCTAAGCTACAACCATAGTTAGAAAAGTAGGATGCTATAACCCCAAAGGCTCCAACAAAGAAAAAAGCCCAGTGATAACAAATAAATATTTTAAGATTAGTAACAACGGTAAAATAGATCTGTCATATATAAATTATGAAGAGAAATTTATGTCAGCTTGCTCAACATTAAATAAAAAATTCGTTGCAAGTTTGAACTTTTGAAGTTCCACCGATTCAACTATCAGATTTGGAAGATCATTCTACAAGCACCATAGTTGGAATAAAATTTCTAGATTACTGTGTATTGTTGAGCCTTATTAATGGAGAAGACTTGACTGTTAGAATTAACTGCATGCCTGGTATTACGAACAGGATGGAACTGTCCGGGAAGATCTGAATGTAAAGGATGATGAGAATTATGAAAAATCTTATGCAACTTGCATAACGACCTAGTTCAACGACGGTGCCAAAGATCAGGTTTAAGAGATGTATTAGACCGTAAGTTTCTGTGCAACAAATTAAGATGAGAATCAGCAGCTGAAGACCAGATGGGAAAAATATTCGAAACCAAGGCAGAATGAAAGAAATAAATTACTTCTGGATAGATTGATCACCGAAAAAAGATTAGAGATAACTTGAAAATTACAAATAAAAGAAAAAAATATCAAGCTTAAAAACATTAAGAAACGCACAATCTCTGGGTTAAAAAGATCATTTCGAAAAAAGCTTAAGAATAACCTAAAAATTATCAAAGAAAAGAATTAATCAACCTAAAAAAATTAGGAAACATTCAATTTTTGGGTCAAAAAATGGCCCAATGAGGAAAGAAAACCAGGACATAAACTACAAGAGAAATGATAGACAATCAAAATGAAATATTTTAAGAACAGTAACAACATTAAATTAGATCTTTCACAAACTATAAAAACTTCAAAATGACCAGATAGGATTATCTCCTGTTACCTTTATTCCAAAACTTGTTCTATTAACGTGCGGTTTCCCATATGTATGGGGTAAGCAAGGTTGCCTTCTTTTTGAAAAACTTTGTTTTGGCTTTAGGGCAGACTGTAGCCCGATCGGCTGCCAGCCTGATTATTATTATTATTATTATTATTATTTTTATTATTATTATTATAAATTGCTAAGCTAAAACGCTAGTTGGAAAAGCAGGATGCTATAAGCACAGGGGCTCCAACAGAGAAAATAACCCAGTGAGGAAAGGAAACAAGAAAAAATAAAAAAGATTAAAAACTGTAACATTAAAATAAATATCTCCTATACAAACTAGGAGGAAGAAAAATTAGATGGAATAGTGTGCCCGAATGTACCCTCAAGCAAGAGAACTCTAACCCAAGACAGTGGAAGACCTAAGTAGCGTAAGTTTTCCAAAACTGTAGGCCTACAATTAGTTCAAAATTTGTAGTACTATGCTTTGTTTATTATTTATAACTGTGAGTAGCCACTTGGCTGGGCAAGATTAAACTAGAAATTTGGTTTATACTACTTAAGGGCATAAGATAACTAAACCCTTATTTTTAATCATTCTCTTACATTTAATGCTTATTATATCACTTGTGTGCGTGACCCGACAAAATTACTACTAAGCATTTAGATATATATGCACACACGCACATACACAGATTCAACCCTTTCCACCCCCTCCCCCTTTCTAACTACATCACGAAGGTTGTAGTTTCTGAGTGTACCTCTTGGGGTACCTTCCCTCACCTGGGTATGATTACTCCCTCTCCTCTCTACATGAAAGATAACGAGAGACCGAGTGGTTATACATATGGCAGTACCGCTCAGTGTGAACGGAAAGATAAATATATATATATATATATATATATATATATATATATATATATATATATATATTTATATGTATATATTTGTATATATATATATATATATATATATATATATATATATATTTATATGTATATATTTGTATATATATATATATATATATATATATTTATATGTATATATTTGTGTATATATATATATATATATATGTATATATATGTACATATGTGTATATATACATACATATATATATATATATATATATATATATATATATATATGTATGTACACATACACTATATTTATATATACATATATATATATACACACACACACACATATATATATATATATATATATATATATATCTATATACCTATATATATATATATATATATATATATATATATATATATATATATATCATTCACCAAACATTCTGCTGGGCTCCACAAGGCACTAGGAGAGTTGGAATACCCAGGCCTACATGGCTGAGGATTATGAAGCGTGAAGTAGATGATGATGAACGGAGAAATATTGAATTAAAAGCCCAAGATAGAGACGACTGGCAAAATCTAACCGAGGCCCTTTGCGTCAATAGGCGTAGGAAGAGATGATGGTCATGATAGAGTCTCCTAGAACATTACCAAGAGAGTAAGATAAATTGTCAAAGCAAAATGCGAAATAATTCAGTTTCATTTACATTTCCAGGTTTCGTCTCTTGAACGAAATTGAAAAGTTTACCAGAGTTTATGAAAATCTTAAAGTTTATCACAGCTTATAAAAATCCTTTGTTTATCACAACTTATGAAAATCTTCAAGTTTACCACAGCTTATGAAAATCCTCAAGTTTACCACAGCTTTTGAAAATCCTCAAGTTTATCACAGTTTATGAAAATCCTCACGTTTACCACAACTTATGAAAATCCTCAAGTTTACCACAGTTTATGAAAATCCTCAAGTTTACCACAGCTTATGAAAATCCTTTGTTTATCACAACTTATGAAAATCTTTAAGTTTATCACAGTTTAT
>NC_090725.1:114047880-114055380 GCF_036898095.1 Palaemon carinicauda | reverse complement strand
CAAGGGGTTAACTACTGCACTGTAACTGTTCATTGGCTATTTTCCTATTTGTAAGGGTAGAAGACACTCTTTAGCTATGGGATTCAGATTCTAGGAGCAGGACACTCCAAAGGCTCTGTACCATGGTTGTCCACTGTCTTGGGGGTTCGTAGTGTATTAAAGCCAACACGTCTTGTTGGCACGGGCTTTTCCCTTGGTCGGCCCGTAGTTTTGGGGGTACATTCGGGCACACCATTCTTATCTAGTTTCTCTTTCTCTTGCTTTGTTAAAGTTTTTATAGTTTATATAGAAAACATTAATTTTTATGTTGTTACTGTCCTTAGAATATTTCATTTTTCTTTGTTTTTTTTGCTCACTGGGCTATTTTCCCTGTTGAGGCCCCTGGGCTTATATCATCTTGCTTTTCCAACTAGGGTTGTAGCTTAGCTAGTAATAATAATAATAATAATAATAATAATAATAATAATAATAATAATAATAATAATAATTATTATTATTATTATTATTATTATTATTATTATTATTATTGTCATAAATTCCACCATTCATTAAAGACAAATATCAGATATTTTTTCCCAATTGGGACTTTCTGATAGTCCCCTTTCTTATAAATATTTCAGTGAGTTAGCTCATAACTTCTATAATAATTTCACAGCCAATTGTACACGCTATATCTTTTAATTAATTACATTTAAGTGTGCTCTTTACTTTATATGCTAGATATTAGACTAGTTTCGCTTTAATTTGTATCTACCGTAAATAGGGTGATGGAAATAGTCTCTTATTAATAAAGAAATAAGTCGATTAAGTTATTTCTAACCAATGTTTGGGTACCTTGACGTGGTGAGAGGGTTTGCGTATGGCACTGATCAGCAAAGCTGTACTAATTTTATAGTAGAAAATTGATACACACACACACACACACACACACACACATATATATATATATATATATATATATATATATATATATATATATATACACACATGATCAGCAAAAGTAGTACTAGTCACGACCACCCACACTAGATGGGTTTGCTGTGAGCGATCTGACGAAAATCTCCCACCATCACCAATCAGCACTGGCCAGCATGGTGATGGAAGGTTTCCAAACCCCAGACATGAATAAAGGATATGTCTGAGGTCTTTGTCCTGTAGTGGACTGGAATCGGCTACATTGGTGGTGGTTGTTATTAGGAAGAAGAAAATCACATAAAATAAAACCTCCATATGTATTGGGACTTGACAGATACAGTTTTTAATACTACCGCTAAAGAGTTATTGGATCCTTTGACTGGCCAGACAGTACTACATTGGATCCTTCTCTTTGGTTACGATTAATTTTTCTTATACCTACTCATACACCGAATATTCTAGCCCCTTCTTTACATATTTTCCTGTGCTCATACGCCTGACAACACCGATATTACTAAACTTTTCTTCTTCGGTCAAGGGGTTAACTACTGCAAAATAATTGTTCAGTGGCCACTTTCCTGTTGCTAAGGGTAGAAGATACTCTTTTGCAATGGTAAGCAGCTCTTCTAGGAGGACACTCCAAAATCAAACCCTTTTTCATTGGTCTTGGGGTAGAGTTCTCTTGCTTGAGGGTACACTTGGGCACAGATTCTTTCCTATTTCTCTTCCTCCTGTTTTTTTTTAAGTTTTTAGTTTATACTTGAAAGATTTTTCATGTTGTTACTGTTCTTAAAATATTCTATTTTAATTATTAATTACTTTGCTTGTAGTTTATTTCTTTCCCTCACCGGGCTACTTTCCTGTTGGAGCCCTCGGGCTCATAGCATTCTGCTTTTCCAATTAGATCACCATCTCCTCCTACGCCAATTGACGCAAAGGCCCTTAGTTGAATTGTGCCAGTCGTGTCTATCATGAGCCTTTAAATCAAATCTTCTTCATTCATCATCTCATACTTCACAGTCCTCAGCCATTTAGGCCTGGATCTTCCAACTCTTTTAATGCTTTGTGGAGCCCTGTTGAAGGTTTGGTGAGCTAATCTCTCTTGGGGAGTGCAAAGAACATGACCAAACCATCACCATCTACCCCTCATCATGATCTCATCCACATATGGCACTCGAGTAATCTCTCTTTATAGTTTCATTTCTAAACATGTCCTGTTATTTAACTCCCAATACTCTTCTGAGAGCCTTGTTCTCAAATCTATAAAATCGGTTGGATATTGTTTCATAGTCATAATACGACTCATGTCCTTATAGTAACACCGATCTCAGTAAACTGATATATACCCTAATTTTTATATGTAATTTCAGGCGATTTTATTTCCAAATTTTACTTAACCTTGCAATTGTCTGATTTGCTTTTTTCAATCTTTCATTAAACTCCAATTCTAAAGATCTTGTAATAGAGGTCATACTTTCTAAATATCCAAATGATTCTACCTCATTCATCGTTTCTCCTTCCAATGATATTTCATCTTCCATTGTCTATTCTGTTCTCATCATCTCTGTCTTCTTTTTCCTTAGATAAAATATGTCATTCACCACGGCCATAACTTACTTCCTCTCTATTTGATATCAACACTAAAACTTCAAGGATTTTCATTCTTTCCATCAAATTCTTTTATTATCAAAAGTATCATCGATCAGATATAATGAAAGGTCTCTTTGCCTTCAATTGGTATACAAAAATAACTTTATTTTTTTTTATTTATATTTTTATTTTCCAAGAGAAGTACATTATTAAAACTATACAAATTGTGCAAAGGAAATCCAGAATATTTTGCATTTTGCATCATAGCACCGATTATCATTGAAAATATTAATTAAAAATGTTTTACAGACACATTTGATCACATGTCATAAAGGACTCCATTAATCAAAAATAGTATACAGTCAACACCAGGGAGGAAAAAACAGGAGTATTTGTTTCTTATATACAATTAAAAGCGACATTATGTATTCAAAATAAAAGAATATTCCAAAAATACACGTCTTGTCCTGTCAAGCAAGTATTTCCTATAACATATGAAAATAAATACATATAATTAAAAGCGACTTCATCTATTCGAAATAAAAGAATATTCCAAAAATAAATGTCTTGTCTTGTCAAGCAAGTATTTCCTATAACATATGAAAATAAATATATTTACAGTATGTACATAATCAAAACCTCTACAAGTTAATGCATATCAGCGAATCTTGCCAGTTGGTCATGCAAAAGCCCCTTGTAGGGGATGCCATGTCTCCTTATGGTTGAAGCTGCAAGGCACTGTAGAGACGTGTAACGGACAGGGTTTACTATCTGATGCAATTTCTCACCTCGGGAAGCCCTCAGAGACTCGAAACTCTCACCCAGCGCATTGGTCGCGTCCAGGTGTGCCCCAGCTGCAAGCAGGGCTTCCAGCATATCACCTGGAATATTTCTAAGATGACCAAGTATGTGGAGAGGTGTGTACCCAGACCTGTCAGATGCACACGGATCGGCTCCAGTTTCCAGCAAGAGGTTCAGAATTTTTAGATTTGGAAACTTACTGGATAGATTCGAATCAAGGTTAGAAATAATAACATCGGAGCAAGCATAGTGCAGAAGAGTACCACCCATGGAATCATTAGCATTTAGCTTGACCAACTTAAACACTGAAAGTTTTACTGAGTGCATTTTGGCAGGTGAAAGAGAGGGCTCTAATGTTGTCAGTAAAAACAATAATTTCATTACTAAAGGGAAGATGTGATCAATATAACAGAAATCCACAATTTGACCGCTAACTTTAGCCCTTTCCAGAGCAGGAGTCCCAATTTCTATTTCCTGTGTACACTTTTCGAATAGATGCAGGATATCTTCGAAATACATCATAATGTCGTATTCTAATGGTTGCACAAAGGCCATATATGAGAATAGATCTGTCAGGGACGTAAGGAAAATAAGTCTCCTGGGCTCTAAAGCTTCCAGAGTCATCTGATGTGCCTCCAAAACTTGCATCCACAGAGCGATGCAGAGCTGCATCTCGCCATTGGCTGCTAACTCGGCTCCTTTATTATTCACAGCTTCCATCGTAACACGATGTGCAGGACCTAGTATTCTGGCCTTCAGTAGCATCGAATGCACTTTAAGTGCTGCTCTGTCGTCCTGGATTTCTTCTAATTGCTCTGGTGTCGTCAGTTCTCTGAAGTGTTCGCTATGGAGAGGATTGTCGACGTCGGGATTAATCGAAATACCTATGATGTTCCTGAAAAGTACACTAAAGGTAAGAAGAAATTCAAAAACATTCATGTACAGCAATATTGTCTTGGGTTTGGAATGACAACATATAGACTCAGAAAAGACATCATTACTTGTAGTGATGGTCTGTGCATTGAATAAAAAGAACAGAATAACTATTAAATGCTATTATTATTAATATTATTATTATTATTATTATTATTATTGCTATGTAAGTTACAACCCTGATTGGAAAAGAAAGATGCTATAAGCCCAAAGGCCCCAACAGCGAAAAACAGCCCAATGAGGAAAGCAAATAAAGAAATGAATAAACATGATAAATAATGATGAATTAATATCAGATATATTAAGAACAGTAACATTAAAATACATCTTTCATAAATAAACTATAAAGAGAAACTTATGTCGGCCTGTTCAACCTATAAAAACATTCCCTGCAAGTTTGAACTTTTGAAGTTCCACCGATTCAACTGCCTGTGGACATAGTGTGGAATGTCATAAAACGGCATTTTGTTTTTTGAACATGATACGGTACAAGGAATGACATTATAAATGCTCTACATTCATTGCTAAATTGTTAACACGCTAAACATGAATTAATTTCGATGAATCGCCCCTCACGCACAGCTAAATTGTTAACACCCTTAACATAAATCAATTTCAATGACTCACCTCTCATGCATAGCCTTCTTCCAGCATTTAACCGCACTTGCAGCATCTTGCATCTTGTCGAGGAGGGCTGTACCAAGAGCCTCAATTGCAATGATCTTGTTTAATGTTGATATGAAATCTTTGGCAATGATATGTTCTACAATCTGCACATGTCCAAGGATACTAGCAGCGAGTAAAGGTGTTTCACCTGCAGAGAAAAAGGGGATAGATAAATTCTTTATTCGCTTTTTTCTATTTATTATTATTATTATTTACTAAGCTACAACCATACTTACAAAAGCAGGATGTTATATGCCCAGGGGCCACATAGAGGAAAATAGCCCAGTGAGGATAGGAAACAAGGAAAAAGAACAATTTAAGAGTAATAACATCAAAATAAATATTGCTTATATAAACTATAAAAAACTTTGACAAAACAAGAGGAAGAGAAATGAGATAGAATAGTGTACCCGAGTATACCCTCAAGAAAGAGAACTCTAACCCAAGACAGTGAAAGACCATGGTACAGAGGCTATGGCACTATCCAAGACAAGAGAACAATGGTTTGATTTCGGAGTGTCCTTCTCCTAGAATAGCTGCTTATCAAAGCTAAAGAGTCTCTTCTACCCTATTTTATAGTATTATATGATTGTAGTTACAAGAAAATGTATGATTCATCGCCCCCTAATGCCCATTTTCCCCAAAATATGGAGAAGGATAAAAAACGTGTATGCAATTATTTTATTTTCCACTACACTGAAAACTGTACACAAAAGAAATAATAACAAAGAACTGAAAATCATATAATTCAGAATAATTAATTAAACCATTATCATTAATATTACTATTATTAGCTAAGCCACAACCCTAGTTGGAAAAGCAAGAATCTATAAGCCTAAGGCCTCCAACAGGGGAAAATAGCTCAGTGAGGAAAGGAAATAAAGAAATACAGTATAAGAGAAATTAAGCTACAAACCTAATTGTAAAAGCAGGATGCTACAAGCCCAAGGGCTCCAACAATGAAAAATAGCACAATGAGGAAAGGAAATAAGGAACTAAATACACTATAAAAGAAGTAATGAATAATTAAAAAAAAAAATACTTTAAGAATCAGAATAATAACGAGACTCACCGGATAAATCAGCATCCATTGAAGCCCCGCGATCCACCAACATCTTGGCCACTTTTGACTTCCCGTATCGGACGGCGACGTGCAAAGCACCTTTGCCGTCTATTCTCCTTCTGTTCACATTAGCCCCGACGTCTACGAGGTATTTTACAAGGTCCTCATTACCGCTGGAAGATGCAGCGATGAGACAGGTGAGCCCGTGATAGTCGCTGATCTCAACGTCTGAAAATGAAAAGATGCAGCGATGGTAATCTATAGAATTTAAAAAGAAAAATCTTTCACTTCTCCAAAGATACAGTTAAGAAATACAGATCAATATCTTTCACTTTAGATATCTTTTTGAGGCTCGAGGTGAGGATGGCAGGATTATCCTTGCCACGATACTTGGGCAGGATGTGTTGTATTATGCTAGCGGTATTTTTAGATTTGATGAAGCAGGTCTTCTGAAAGCTATTTAACTTTTATGAGGACATCTTCGTTTTCATGTTTTTAAACAGAATTTCCTTTTCTTTATATAAAACAAACAAAATCAGCGTCAATGACTCGTATTACTCGTAAAAATCCTTTTGAAAAAACCAACCTGCTCCTTTCTGGACGAGGAGCTTGACAAGGTCAAGACGTCTTTGGGATGTTGCTGCCAGTAACGGCGTGCATTTGGAGTTCGTTGTGGTATTGACTTCGGCACCTTTCGAAATCAGATAGTCAGCAATGTCTATGTGGCCACCTACCACGGAGGCCCACAAAGCAGTGGCTCCTGATTCATACATTGCACCGTAAGGAACTGTGAAGAAAGAATATATGAATCAGTTTAATACAGTCCAGTTTAATATTACTATTTTTGTTATTATTATTATCATCACTACTACTACTACTACTACTACTACTACTACTACTACTACTACTACTAGCTATACGCCCATAGGGGTCCAACAGGGAAACCTAGCCAAGTGAGGAAGGGAAATAAAGAAATGAATAAAAATCTGCAAATTGATAATTTGGCTTTTCCCATCCTTACTCAAGTGATTGCTCTATGAATTTCCTATTAAAGGTATCAACCCTGAACAAATGTCAAGGAAAATAAGAACTAGAATTAAGCTTCTTACCTGAACCAACTTGTTCAATATCCGCATGACATTGTTCAACGAAGTACACCACACAATCCTTGTGACCAAGTCTTGCTGCTCTGATCAAAATGGACGTCTGCGTGGAAGTGACCTCCTCCGCTCGAGACTTGATGGTACAGTCACTGGATCCTGAGATTACCTGAAGATGAAAATAGGACTTGAGAAAATTCAAAAAGGAACACGTACATAAACAAACACAACAACGACAATAACAACAAATGCGGTCGTTGTTATTACACTGCATGACAAAGGTCTCAGACATACCCTTCCACCTAACGTCTGTTGATGGTTTTTCTGTGTCAGTCAACGCCTACAAACTTTAATTCGTCGATCCCTCGTCTTCTCTTCCTTGCCCTGCTTCTTTTACAATCTCTAGGGACCCATTCTGTTATTATTAAATGT
>NC_090725.1:114029529-114037380 GCF_036898095.1 Palaemon carinicauda | reverse complement strand
TATATATATATATATATATATATATATATATATATATATATATATAACATATATATACATATATATATATATATATATATATATATATACATATATATTATACATATGTACATATATATATATATATATATATATATATATATATATATTATACACACACACACACACACACACACACACATATATATATATATATATATATATATATATATATATATATATATATATATATATATATATATATATTTCACTAAGTATTTATTTGCCGTGAAAATAAGTGTCATTAAAAATAAAACGAGCGTTTTTCTGTAGGAAAGTTTCC
Organism: Palaemon carinicauda; assembly: GCF_036898095.1. NCBI lineage: Eukaryota > Metazoa > Arthropoda > Malacostraca > Decapoda > Palaemonidae > Palaemon > Palaemon carinicauda. The sequence continues at coordinate 114,037,058 of NC_090725.1, read as the reverse complement.
CCCGTCCGTAACTATAATATATATATATATATATATATATATATATATATATATATATATATATATATATATATATATATATATATATATATACACACACACACATATATATATAAAACGAATAGATTAATGAGTATTTACAGCATCAACAATAAATGCAGCCGTTTCTAGTTTACTGCAGGACAACAGCCTCATATATATCTTTATTCATATCTCCGGTTTGGCCAGTTTTCATCCCCACATTAGCCAGTACGGATGGGTGATGATGGGAGCCTTTTGTCTGATTGCTGACAGCAAACCGAAATTGTATTCCTTGATTAGTGCAGGATATATATATTATTTGGGCGCAGATAGGACAACAGAGACTGCAAATAACTCTAGTTCTCAGTAAAATTCATGACAAGATGCCTATGTGGAATATTACACAAATTAAAATAATTCTTTCCATTTTCCTTTTATTAAATCAATTAAATCGTATACATTACAATACTACTTATTATAAATACGAAAGATGAAAACCTTTATTAGGAAAAATAACACTTGCCTATTCATCATTACACATATCAAAAAAAAAAAATCAAAATGCTATAAAGTGACAATAAAAGGGAACAAACACGAAAATTAAGCTGAATCATACACAATAAGTTTTTCTATGCAAATGAGAAGAGAATATCTCTTATATTTGTGCAATTCCAAGTGACAGCATTGATTTAAGAAAAGTTAAAACCAGTCAAGAACTAAAATTTCTTACTTGTATGCAATTCCAAGAAAAGCAGACACAATATAAAATGGTAGCATACAGTCAGCTATTCTGTGACTATATTGGTAACATACAGTCAGTTATTCTGTGACTATATTGGTAATACATATTTAGTTATTCTGTGACTATATTGGTAACATACAGTCAGTTATTCTGTGACTATATTGGTAATACACAGTCAATTATTCTGTGAATATATTGGTAACATACAGTCAGTTATTCTGTGACTATATTGATAATATACAGTCAGTTATTGTGTGACTATATTGGTAATATAGTCAGTTATTCTATGACTGATTAAGAATATAACTGCATTACAAGATATCGATATGATTTCAGTGCATATGCTATTAATAATTCAATGAAAATCAACGAATCGTTCAAGTTGCTTATCCAACACACCCTTGTAGGGGACGCTACGTCTTCTAATGGTTGTAGCTGCCAGACACTGCAAGGAAGTGTGACGGACAGGATTTACCAGCTGACACAGTTCCTGACCTTGGGAAGCCCTCAGGGACTCGAAACTATGACCCCGATCATTTTTCATGTCCAGGTGTGCCCCGGCTGCAAGGAGAGCTTCCAGCATATCGCCTGGAACCTTCCTAAGCTTCCCAAGTACGTGGAGAGGTGTGTTTCCAGAACAATCCCTTGGAGAAGGATTGGCTCCACCTTCCAACAAGAGGTTTAAAACTTCCAAGCTAGGAAAGGGGAAGATTGCAGCTTCTTCAGCGCGGCAGAAGACAACCGTAGCCCACGCAAAGTGCATTAGAGATACACCTTTGGCATCTAAAGGATTCAATTCCACTAACTTACGCACTGCATCGTTCACCCTCTGTAATTTGACTGGTGAGAGAATGGGCTTTAGTTTTGTCAACAACAACATTAAATGCATTGCTACAGGAATGATGCGGTCCACGTAATAGAAATCCAAAGTTTTGTTGACTCCTGGATTCCTGTGTGGCCTCGAAATACCTACATTAATTTCTTGGGTACAGTTTTCAAACAGGTTCATAACATCTTCAAAATATAATAAAATGTTGGAGCGTAAGGGTAGCTTGATGACCCTGTTAAAGAATAAGTTAGTCAGAGACATTAGGAAAGAGAATCGCTTAGGATTCAAAACACCTAGAATTCTCTGATGCACCTTCAAGGTGTACATCCACAGGACAATGCATTGCTTCAGCTGGCCCTTCGCTGCGAACTCTTCCCCTTTGTTCCTTATGGCTTCAATTGTAGTGCAATGTGCCAGCCCCAGTACTCTCATCTTCACTAGTAAAGAGTGCGTATCAATTGCAGCTCTGTTGCCTTGAATTTTTTCCAATTGTGGCGGTGTTATGGCTTCCTTGAAGAACTGGTTAAAAGGTGTCTGAGAGTCGTCCTGTTCAATTGGAATAATGTGCATGCATCTGGAAGGATATTTGGAGATAAATTTAATGTTGAAATGTATAATGTCATACTTTCTTGTAATGTAATGTTTCTAAAAGTTAGTAAGGACAAAGTTGGCAACCAGAAAACAAATGTAAGAGTTGTACCCGTAGTGATGTACATTAGGTCAGATGAGTAGTATGTCTCTAAAATAACAGGCATAGAAATGCTTTTAAGAGTTTTACTATGAATTATACTTGAGTATTGGAATAGCTGCCACTCCTGGCTGTGACATCACCAGCTCTGAAATATTGTCTAGTATTGATGCCAGTCCTTAGCTGTCACCTCTTATGAAATCAATTGATATAGGCTCATCATTAAGATCATCATAAATTGATAATCACCCACAGAGAAAATTACAAAAACCCGTCAAAGACTAACCTCTTGTGCATAGCTAGTTTCCAGTACTTCATGGCAGTTTCTTGCTTTTTCTCGGCAAAAGTAGAACCAAGAAGCTCTAGAGCATTGATTTCATCTTCTTTGGATATAAGATCTTCTCTGGTAATTAGGTGTTGTACAATGTGCTCGTGCCCAAGACAGCTGGCTGTGAGTATAGGAGTTTCCCCTGGAAAAAAAATTAGGTGTGAATACTTATATGAATTGTCTCATTTCCTGGATGGAATTGGACTTTTCAACTTAATCTGCAGTATTTATAGATTGAAATGGATTTTCAACTTCATCAGCTGTACTTACAGATTGAAATGGACATTCAAGTTCATCAACTTTACTTATCATTACCATTATTACTATCATTACTCGTTAAGCTACAACTCTAGTTGGAAAAAGGAGCACGAGCAGTAACCAGAAAGAAGGATCCAGTGTAGTACTGTCTGGCCAGTCAAAGAACTCCATAACTCTCTGGTGGTAGTATCTCAACAGGTGGCCAACCTACTACCCAGTAGATTGAAATGGACTTTTAACTTCATCAGCTGTACTTATAGACTGAAAGGGATTTTCAACTTCATTAGCTGAGCTTATAAATTCAAATGGTCTTTCAACTTAAATATTGAAATAATCTTTCAACTTCATCGACTGTACTTGACGATTGAAATGGACTCTAAACTTCAATCAGCTTAGGATGATCCTGTCATCATACACAGAAGAGACTAGACATTACCTCACAGGAACTGAAATATTGAACCAATTTGAAACTCACCACAATTGTCAGGTCTCATCTCAGCCTTGTGATCTATCAATACCTTCACCACCTCTAGACATCCGGAATGGACGCCTTCGTGTAGAGCAGTCTTTCCATCAATTCTCCTTCTTTTAAGATTAGCTCCGACACTTAGAAGGTATTCCACTACCTTATGATGTCCATTGGACGCAGCCAGCATCAGACACGTGATCCCGTGGTAGTCAGTAACCTCGAGATCTGAAAATAGGTCAGTTAATGATTATTAGTAAATATTTAGAATGATGCCATATTAGGTTTTTGGAAGACAAAAGCCTTCGTCCTTTCTGAAGACATGACTATATTATTATTATTATTATTATTATTATTATTATTATTATTATTATTATTATTATTAACATTATTATTATTGATTTCCCCTTGGATCTCTGATCCCGAGGTAGAAAGAATCTAGATATTAGGAGGCATATATGAATAAATATATATATATATATATATATATATATATATATATATATATATATATATATATATATATATTATATATATATATATATATATATATATATATATATATATATATGTGTGTGTGTGTATATATATATATATATATATATATATATATATATATATATATATATATATAACCCAGTGAATAAAGGAAATAGAGAAATAAACAAACTACGGAATTAATAAACAATTAAGAATAGAAACATTAAAATATATCTATCATAAAGAGAGACTTATGAGAGGCTCTTCAACATAAAAAAATCACTGCAAGTTTGAACTTTTGAAGTTCCACTGATTAGCAACTAGCTCACAGCTGGAATAAGCCTTATAGAATATTGTATATTCAAAAGGATTTCTCATATAGATTAATTCAAATTGAACTTCATTTGACTTTACAGTAATTCAAATGAACTGCCTTTGGAAAACTCACTCGCTCCATTCTGCACGAGGACTTTAACAATGTCTAGGAACCCTCGAGAACACGCCACGGTCAGCGGGGTGGAATTGGAATAAGTCAGTCCATTGACGTTGGCACCTTTTGAGATGAGGTATCTAACGACGCCTAGATGCTCTCCTATAGTTGCTGCCCAAAGTGGTGAGGCTCCAGACTCGTACATGTGATTTGTAGATACTGTAAAACATATGTTTAGTTAGTTTATGAGCATTCTACGTAGGTAATAAGAAGCATGTATGTTTTAAGTAGATTGGGACTGAGGATTTGACTACGATATATGTTTGGAGCCACCCATAGTGGCCTTATATATATATATATATATATATATATATATATATATATATATATATATATATATATATACACACAATATATGTGTATATATATATGTGTATATATATATATGTATATATATATGTATATATATATATATATATATATATATATATATATATACGATATAAATATCTATAATATCCTATATATAAACAAAGTGACCTAATGCAAACATACACATAATTTATATACATATACATTTCCATAATATACATTATCTATATATATATATAATATATATATATATATATATATGTATGTATATGTATATATATGTATATATATGTATATATATATGAATATATATACGTATATATATACATATATATATATACATATATGTATATATATATATATATATATATATATATATATATATATATATATATATATATACCATATCAAAATCTTCTAAAATAGCATACACACATTTCATTACCAAACCCAGAATTGACCACCACAAAAGAAAAAGTAAAATTGCACACACACCTAACCCAACTTCATCAATATTAGAGTTGCATTGTTCAACGAGGTAGGTCACGCAGTCCATATGGCCAAGCCTGGCTGCCCTTACTAAATAAGGATCCCACATACGTCCAGTCTCTGCGCAGGACTCGATGTTGGGGTTCCTTCCTCTGTCTAATTTCTGAAAACGAATCAAATTTGGCTAAGACTAAATGTATCGAATAGGTAGACTTAATCTAATTGTTGTTGTTATTATTATTATTGTTATTAATATTATTATTATCATTATTAAAAATATAAATTGTGTTATTATTGAAAATATCAATAGTATCGTTATCATTATTATTATTATCATTACTATTAAAAATTCATTAGTATTGTTATCATTATTATTATTATATAATTTATATTATTATTATTATCATTATCATTAATTTTATTATCATTATTATTATTATTATTATTATTATTATTATTATTATTATTATTATTATTATTATTATTATTATTATCATTATTACATAATTTCTATCAGTATTATTATTATTATTATTATTTTTTTTTTAATTATCATAATTATTATTATTATTATTATCATTAGCTAAGCTACAATCATAGTAGGAAAAGTAGGATGCTATAACCCCAAAGGCTCCAACAAAGAAAAAAGCCCAGTGATAACAAATAAATATTTTAAGATTAGTAACAACGGTAAAATAGATCTGTCATATATAAATTATGAAGAGAAATTTATGTCAGCTTGCTCAACATTAAATAAAGAATTCGTTGCAAGTTTGAACTTTTGAAGTTCCACCGATTCGACTATCAGATTTGGAAGATCATTCTACAAGCACCATAGTTGGAATAAAATTTCTAGAGTACTGTGTATTGTTGAGCCTTATTAATGGAGAAGACTTGACTGTTAGAATTAACTGCATGCCTGGTATTACGAACAGGATGGAACTGTCCGGGAAGATCTGAATGTAAAGGATGATGAGAATTATGAAAAATCTTATGCAACATGCATAACGACCTCGTTGAACGACGGTGCCAAAGATCAGGTTTAAGAGATGTATTAGACCGTAAGTTTCTGTGCAACAAATTAAGATGAGAATCAGCAGCTGAAGACCAGATGAGAAAAATATTCGAAACCAAGGCAGAATGAAAGAAACAAATTACTTCTGAATAGATTGATCACCGAAAAAAGATTAGAGATAACTTGAAAATTACAAAAAAAAAAAAATCAATCAAGCTTAAAAAAATTAAGAAACGCACAATCTCCGGGTTAAAAAGAGCATTTCAAGCTTAAGAATAACTTGAAAATTATCAAAGAAAATAATTAATCAACCTATAAAAATTAGGCGACATTCAATTTCTGGGTCAAAAAATAGCCCAATGAGGAAAGAAAACCAGGACATAAACTACAATAGAAATGATAAACAATCAAAATGAAATATTTCAAGAACAGTAACAACATTAAATTAGATCTTTCACAAACTATAAAAACTTCAAAATGACAAGATAGGATCATCTTCTGTTACCTAAACTTCTTCTATTAACGTGCATTTTCCCATATGTATGGGATAAGCAAGGTTGCCTTCTTTTTGAAAAACTTAGTCCCGATCGGCTGCCTGCTTGATTATTATTATTATTATTATTATTATTATTATAAATTGCTAAGCTAAAATGCTAGTTGGAAAAGCAGGATGCTATAAGCACAGGGGCTCCAACAGGGAAAATAACCCAGTGAGGAAAGGAAACAAGAAAAAATAAAGAAAATTAAAAACAGTAACATTAAAATAAATATCTCCTATACAGACTAGAAGGAAGAAAAATTAGATGGAATAGTGTGCCCGAATGTACCCTCAAGCAAGAGAACTCTAACCCAAGACAGTGGAAGACCTAGGTAGCGTAAGTTTCCCAAACCTGTAGGCCTACAATTGGTTCAAAATTTGTAGTACTATGCTTTGTTTATTATTTATAACTGTGAGTAGCCACTTGGCTGGGCAAGATTAAACCAGAAATTTGGTTTATACTACTTAAGGGCATATGATAACTAAACCCTTATTTTTAATAATTCTCTTACATTTAACGCTTATTATATCACTAGTGTGCGTGACCCGACAAAAATTACAGATTATGAAAATCCTCAAGTTTACCACGGCTTGAATAGTTATAGTCAACGAATTGCATAAATGCTGTAGTAATGTTTTTAGAAAAAGACCTTTAATTTTAGGAAACCAACACTTTTCGGAGGAAAGTCCCACACAACAGATAATGCTTCAGCCTAGAAACTACCCAACGCTATACAACAGTTCTGCGCCAGTGTCAAGAACTATGAATATAAAATCAATAGGTTAACTTACCTTCGTAATGCACGCAAAATACGCGGTGTACCTATTCATTCTGGCGTTGGTAGATCGAAGACACTGAAGGAAATCCGCCTG
>NC_090725.1:114017029-114022029 GCF_036898095.1 Palaemon carinicauda | reverse complement strand
CCCCTGGGCTTATATCATCTTCCTTTTCCAACTAGGGTTGTAGCTTAGCTAATAATAATAATAATAATAATAATAATAATAATAATAATAATAATAATAATAATAATAATAATTATTATTATTATTATTATTATTATTATTGTCATAAATTCCACCATTCATTAAAGACAAATATCAGATATTTTTTCCCAATTGGGACTTTCTGATAGTCCCCTTTCTTATAAATATTTCAGTGAGTTAGCTCATAACTTCTATAATAATTTCACAGCCAATTGTACACGCTATATCTTTTAATTAATTACATTTAAGTGTGCTCTTTACTTTATATGCTAGATATCAGACTATTTCGCTTTGATTTGTATTTACCGTAAAACAGTGGTGGAAATATTTTCTTATTAATAAGGAAATAAGTCGATTAAGTTATTTCTAACCAATGTTGGGATACCCTAACTTGGTTAGAGGGTTTGCGCATCGCAATGATCAGCAAAGCTGTACTAATTTTATAGTAGAAAATTGATACAAACACACACATACACACACACACACACACACATATATATATATATATATATATATATATATATATATATATATATATATATGGTAGGCAAAAGCTGCACTAGTCACGATCACCCACACTAGGTGGGTTTGCTGTGAGCGATCTGACGAAAATCTCCCACCATCACCAATCAGCACTGGCCAGCATGGTGATGAAAAGTTTCCAAACCCCAGACATGAATAAAGGATATGTCTGAGGTCTTTGTCCTGTAGTGGACTAGAATCGGCTACATTCCCAAACCATCTCCATCTACCCCTCATCATGATCTCATCCACATATGGCACTCAAGTAATCTCTCTTATAGTTTCATTTCCAAACATACCCTTTTCTTTAACTCCCAATACTCTTATGAGAGCCTTGTTCTCAAATCTATTAAATCGGTTGGATATTGTTTCATAGTCATAATACGACTCATGCCCTTATAGTAACACCGATCTCAGTGAACTGATATATAGCCTGATTTTTATATGTAATTTCAGACGATTTGATTTCCAAATTTTACTTAACCTAGCAATTGTCTGATTTGCTTTTTTCAATCTTTCATTAAACTCCAATTCTAAAGATCTTGTAATAGAGGTCATACTTTCTAAATATCCAAATGATTCTACCTCATTAATCGTTTCTCCTTCCAATGATATTTCATCTTCCATTGCCTATTCTGTTCTCATCATCTCTGTCTTCCTTTTCCTTAGGTAAAATCTCCTGTCATTCGCATAACTATATAACTTACTTCCTCTCCATTTGTTAGCAACAGTAAAACTTCAAGGATTTTCATTCTTTCCATCAAATTTCTTTATTATCAAATGTCACTGATCAGATGTAATGAATGGTCTATTTACTTTCAATCGATATTCCCAGTGTTACAGAAAAATAATTATTAATTTTTCACTTTTTTATTATTTTCCAAGAGAAGTACATTATTAAAACTATACAAATTGTGCAAAGGAAATCCAGTATATTTTGCATTTTGAATAATTTTTTTTCCATCGTAGCACTGTTTATCATTGAAAATTTTAATTAAAAAATGTTTTACAGACACACTTGATTACATGTCTTAAAAGAACTCCATTAATCAAAAATAGTATACAGTCAACATCAGGGAGGAAAAAAACTGATGGATTTGTTTCTTAACTATATAATTTAAGCGACATAATGTATTCGAAATAAAAGAATATTCCAAAAATAAATGTCTTGTCCTGTCAAGCAAGTATTTCCTATAACATATGAAAATAAATACATATAATTAAAAGCGACTTTATCTATTCGAAATAAAAGAATATTCCAAGAATAAATGTCTTGTCCTGTCAAGTAAGTATTTCCTATAACATATGAAAATAAATATATTTACAGTATGTACATAATCAAAAGCTCTATAACTATAAGTTAATGAATATCAACGAATCTTGCCAGTTGGTCATGTAAAATACCCTTGTAGGGCATACCATGTCTCCTTATGGTTGAAGCTGCAAGGCACTGTAGAGACGTGTAACGGACAGGGTTTACTATCTGATGCAATTTCTCACCTCGGGAAGCCCTCAGAGACTCGAAACTCTCACCCAGCGCATTGGTCGCGTCCAGGTGTGCCCCAGCTGCAAGCAGGGCTTCCAGCACATCGCCTGGAATATTTCTAAGATGACCAAGTATGTGGAGAGGTGTGTACCCAGACCTGTCAGATGCACACGGATCGGCTCCAGTTTCCAGCAAGAGGTTCAGAACTTTTAGATTTGGAAACTTACTGGATAGAGACGACTCAAGGTTAGAAAAAATAAAATTAGAGCAAGCATAGTGCAGAAGAGTACCACCAGTGGAATCGCTAGCATTTAGCTTAACCAACTTATACACTGAACATTTTACTGAGTGCATCTTGGCAGGTGAAAGAGATGGCTCTAATGTTGTCAGTAAAAATAATAGCTTCATTACTAAAGGGATGATGCGATTAATATAACGGAAATCCACAATTTGACCGCTCACTTTAGCCCTTTCCAGAGCAGGAGTCCCAATTTCTATTTCCTGTGTACACATTTCAAATAGATGCAGGATATCTTCGAAATACATCATGATGTCATATTCTAAAGGTTGCACAAAGGCCAGATATACAAACAAGTCTGTTAGGGTCATAAGGAAAACAAGTCTCCTGGGCTCTAAAGGTTCAAGAGTCTTCTGTTGTGCCTCCAGAACTTGCATCCACAGAGCGATGCCGAGCTGCATCTCGCCATTGGCTGCTAACTCGGCTCCTTTATTCTTCACAGCTTCCATCGTAACACGATGTGCAGGACCTAGTATTCTGACCTTCAGTAGCATCGAATGCACTTCAAGTGCTGCTCTGTCGTCCTGGATTTCTTCCAATTGCTCTGGTGTCGTCAGTTCTCTGAAGTGTTCGCTATGGAGAGGATTGTCGACGTCGGGATTAATCGAAATACCTATGATGTTCCTGAAAAGTACTCTTTAAGGTAAGAAGAAATTCAAAAGCATTTTATGCCCACTCTTGTACAACAGTATTGTCATGGGTTAGGAATGACAACCTATAGACTCAGAAAAGGCAACATTACTTGTAGTGATGGTCTGTGCATTGAATAAAAAGAACAGAATCACTACTAAATGCTATTATAATTATCATTATTATTATTATTATTATTATTACTATTACTATTATTATTATTATTACTACTACTAGGTAAGTTACAACCCTAATTGGAAAAGAAAGATGCTATAAGCCCAAAGGCCCCAACAGCGAAAAACAGCCCAATGAGGAGAGCAAATAAAGAATAACATTATAAATGCTTTACATTCACTGCTAAATCAATTTAAATGACTCACCTCTCATGCATAGCCTTCTTCCAGCATTTAACCGCACTTGCAGCATCTTGCATCTTGTCGAGGAGGGCTGTACCAAGAGCCTCAATTGCAACGATCTTGTTGATTGTGGATATCAAATCTTTGGCAATGATATGTTCTACAATCTGCACATGTCCAAGGATACTAGCAGCGAGTAAAGGTGTTTCACCTGCAGAGAAAAAGGGGATAGATAAATTCTTTATTCGCTCTTTTCTATTTATTATTATTATTATTTACTAAGCTACAACCATACTTACAAAAGCAGGATGTTATATGCCCAGGGGCCACATAGGGGAAAATAGCCCAGTGAGGATAGGAGACAAGGAAAAAGAACAATTTAAGAGTAATAACATCAAAATAAACATTGCTTATATAAACTATAAAAAACTTTAACAAAACACGAGGAAGAGAAATTAGATAGAATAGTGTGCCCGAGTGTACCCTCAAGCAAGGGAACTCTAACCCAAGACAGTGGAAGACCATGGTACAGAGGCTATGGCACTATCCAAGACAAGAGAACAATGGTTTGATTTTGGAGTGTCCTTCTCCTAGAAGAGCTGCTTATCAAAGCTAAAGAGTCTCTTCTACCCTATTTTAGAGTATTATATGAATGTAGTAACAAGGAAATGTGTGATTAACCCCACCCCATGCCCATTTTCCCCACAATATAGGAAGAAGATAAAAAACTTGTATGCAATTATTTCATTTTCCACCACACTGAAAACTGTACAAAAAAGAAATCCTCATAAAGGTCTGAAAATCATATAATTCAGAATAACTGATTAAACTACTATCATTATTATTACTATTATTAGCTAAGCCACAACCATAGTTGGAAAAGCAAGAATCTATAAGGCTAAGGCCTCCAACAGGGGAAAATAGCTCAGTGAGGAAAGGAAATAAGGAAATACAGTATAAGAGAAATTAAGCTACAAACCTAATTGGAAAAGTAGGATGCTACAAGCCCAAGGGCTCCAACAATGAAAAATAGCCCAATGAGGAAAGGAAATAAGGAACTAAATACACTATAAAAGAAGTAATGAATAATTAACAAAAAAAAAATACTTTAAGAATCAGAATAATAACGAGACTCACCGGATAAATCAGCATCCATTGAAGCCCCGCGATCCACCAACATCTTGGCCACTTTTGAACTCCCGCATCGGACGGCGACGTGCAAAGCACCTTTACCGTCTATTCTCCTTCTGTTCACATTAGCCCCGACGTCTATGAGGTATTTTACGAGGTCCGCATTACCGCGGGAAGATGCAGCGATGAGACAGGTGAGCCCGTGATAGTCGCTGATCTCAACGTCTGAAAATGAAAAGATGCAGCGATGGTAATCTATAGAATTTAAAAAGAAAAATCTTTCACTTCTCCAAAGATACAGTTAAGAAATACAGATCAATATCTTTCACTTTAGATATCTTTTTGAGGCTCGAGGTGAGGATGGCAGGATTATCCTTGCCACGATACTTGGGCAGGATGTGTTGTATTATGCTAGCGGTATTTTTAGATTTGATGAAGCAGGTCTTCTGAAAGCTATTTAACTTTTATGAGGACATCTTCGTTTTCATGTTTTTAAATAGAATTTCCTTTTCTTTAT
>NC_090725.1:114002029-114009529 GCF_036898095.1 Palaemon carinicauda | reverse complement strand
TAGCATCTTGCTTTTCCAACTAATTGTCAGTTTAAACGTATGCCTTCAATTTTTTCCTTTAATAAAATTGTTGTTGAAAATATCTAACTAAGCTCTGAAAACGGAATGATTTCCAAGAGCTTATGTAAATTGTAGCCTACCTCTCTTTAGCCGAGGCAAAATCAAATATAAATTATAATTGATATGACAAAATACAGTGTAATTTACTAAGTTTCTTTAGTTAGAGCTTTGTGAAACTTAACTTTGTAGCAGTTTGATAGATATATCTATCCCCATAAACTGCAGACACATTACTATGGGAAATTGGTCTCCGACTCTAAATAGATTCGTAGCTTGGAGTTGTTTCGAAGTGTGGGAGATTCTGGAATTTCCAGGAATGAGGAGATTCCAGTTTGAAGGCCAATTATGAGATTAACGGCTTCCTACCTACCTACATCTTACAATTAGGACTGCATACATTCTTCGACTAGCTTATTAACTCCTTGTTCTATGGAAATCACAAATATTTCACTCCACTTAATTTTGTTTTGGGTTTAGTGTTTCAACAGGCGAAAACCGATCAGTTATTCGACATTTTCTCGGCCTTTACCTTAGAATCAAACCTTAACTGCATAAGATTGTTATTGTTTTATTTAATTGTTAATTACTTCTTTTGTTTATATATTTCCTCAGTTCCTTTCCTCACTGGGCTATTTTCCCTGTTGGAGCCCTAGGGCTTATAGCATATGTAATTTTCCACGTTTGAATTTATGAATAAGAGGAAAATTAATTTCCTTGATAGATGGAATGTCCAGTAGGTGGCGTGTCAGTAAGTTTGCTCGGTTGGTCTTAGGTGGGGAACAAGTCATTCAGCTTCGGACGTTGGACTGAACGAACAAGCGTTTATAACACCGGTTATTATATATACAAAGGCGTGGCAAATCTTTTACACGGCTTAAAATGGCAAGCAATGGTGATAGTGACTCTGGTATTCAAGTTCAATTGAATACCATTTTGGCAGAACTTTCGAACTTAAAAAGAGATGTGCAAGGCAATTCATTAACCGTTGCCACTGAAGTGAAGAAATTAAAAACCGAAAAGGACTTGTCATGGAGATTTCTTGGAAACAAACATCAATATGAGTTTAACAGTGAACTTGAAGATGCAATTAACCAGTGCCTTTGGGGCGTAGAAAACGGAAAATTGGACTATGTGAGAGAACAGCTTGAGGAAGTTAGAGATAAAGTACATAAAAGGAATAAACTTGTTAGAATTGCCGATACATCAGCAGGTGGATGGGAAACTGTCAGGCAGTACGAAACAAATCCGGTTGCGTCCGACAGCGAGGATGAATCTAGAATAAACAAGGCTGAGAGCAGGGCGCTCAAAAAGCAGAAGACTCGAAGTTATCCTCGAGGCGGTTCTCGGCGGTCGTTTGACTCTACTGCCAGAAACATTTATTGGGGTTCAGGCGTTTCCGGTCACAAACCATATGGACCCGATCCGGTTGGAAGAGGCAGATTTTTTCGTGGTCAAACCAGCACCAATAGTTTCAACACCAGAAGTTCCGGCTTCGTCGCTCCAGGACCCTGTTTTGCTTGCGGGGAGTTCTCACACTTCCGGCGGAATTGTCCCTATTCCAGAGGTGCAACCCTTTTCGGAGCAGCCAGTGTCGGCGGGGAGCCGACAACTGGTGGGCCAGCAAGGAAGTAAACCGGAGGTGTCACCAGACTTGTTAGAAGATGAGTATTTTGACTATGATAGATTTACCCATGATTTTTATGAATATGAGCAGGGACAGAAAAGTATAATAGTTAGGGGTAGGTTAAAGAAACATATTCAATTTTGGAGGTCAATTGGCTAGAGTGATTTTGTACTCGACGTAATAGAAAAAGGCTACAAGTTACCTTTGTATTCGATACCTTCGAGAACATTTTGTAAAAACAATAAATCTGCTTTGTTAGAATTTGATTTTGTTTCAGAAGCTATCCAAGATCTAGTAGATAGAGCACTAATATCAGTTTGCGAAAGCCCCCCTTATGTTGTAAATCCGTTGACTGTTTCCATTCAAAATTCTAAACGTAAAAGACTTATTCTTGATTTAAGAGAAGTGAATAAGCATTTGTGGAAACAACCTGTAAAATATGAAGATATTAGAATTGCATTATCATTGTTTAAAAGTAAGGGTTATCAAATTAAGTTTGATTTGACCAGCGCTTATCATTTTGTTGACATCTATGAGCCTCACACAGAATACCTTGGGTTTTCTTGGATAAATAGGGAAGGAAAGACTAATTTTCACAAGTTTAATGTTCTCCCTTTCGGAATTTCAAGCGCCTGTTATATGTTTACAAAGTTGACAAGACCGCTGCTGAAGAAATGGCGCGGTGAGGGTAAGTTTGTCACCATGTTCTTAGATGATGGATACGGTTGTTCGCAATCTCTTGATGGCGCAATTAAACTTAGCCAGCATATAAAAAATGATTTGTTGTCATCGGGATTTATCCCGAATGCAACGAAATGTATCTGGTCACCCACTCAGGTTCTGGAGTTTTTAGGTGTGATGCTTGATTCCGGAAACAGTTCGATATTTATCCCTGATCGAAGATTACTTAAGTGCATCAATGCGATTTCAGAAATATTGACTAGTATTAAAGTACACAGGTACGTTCATGTTAAGAAAGTAGCGAGCTGTATTGGTCAAATTATCTCAATGAGTGTTGTCATAGGAAAAGTTTCTCAAATAATGACCCGGAATTTAAGTATTGACGTACTCGCGGCTAGTCACTGGGATCAGTATATAAAAATTTCTGATGAAAGTAAGAGACAACTAGAATTTTGGCAAATATCTCTGTCGGAACTGAATATAAAACATACCAATGTGTCTTTTCAATGCTCAAAAATTGTGTATTCTGACGCTAGTAGTACAGGGTTTGCTGGTTATGCAGTCAGTGCGAAAACCGGAATTTCATATGGTACATGGTCCATTGAAGAAAGTCTTAAGTCTTCGACATGGCGAGAATTGGTAGCTGTTTATCGTGTTTTACAGTCGTTAGGTCATATTCTGACTGGTCAGAGGGTGAAATGGTTTACTGACAATCAAGGGGTTGAAGCGATCGTATCGAAAGGTTCTATGAAGGTGGAATTGCAAAGTATAGCTATTGATATTTTTCGATTTTGTATTGCAAAGTCTATTTTGTTGGAAATGGAATGGATTCCTAGAACAATGAATGAAAAAGCAGATTATCTGTCAAAGATTATAGACATTGATGACTGGGGTATCTCATTTGAAATATTTGATACGATTCAGGCTAGATTTGGAAATATACATATTGATTGGTTCGCTTCCGAACATAATGCGAAACTGAATTCGTATTATTCAAGATATTGGAGTCCCACGTGTAACGGTATAGACGCCTTTTCAGAACATTGGGGAGGAAAGTTCGGATTATTTGTTCCCCCAATCACTGTCATTACACAGGTTATCAAGAAAATGGCCTTTGACAAAGCTGTTGGTGTTCTTGTTGTGCCTTGCTGGAAATCAGCTTTGTTTTGGCCATTTCTTTGTCCAACAGGGTCATTTTATACCAGAGGTAGTTGATTGGTTCGATTTACCAATTAACAGAGAGAATTATGTGTCTAGTAGGAGTGGAAAAGGTATGTTTGGAAATATTGATTTGAATTTCCGTATGTTGGCACTGAAAGTTGATTTTTCTTCAATAAGTTAGTCATCATTATATTTGCGGCGAATGTGAGGCTACGTCCCTCGTACGGGACTGCTTGTATAAAAGTTAAACTGTCTAATTTTTGGTTTTATGAAAATTGACAAACTCGATACTGCATTCAAAACATAACTTTAAAGACGGAGATGCAAAATTGTCAGTGGTATTTGAAGCACACGCAGTATTGCGTAGGTGCAGTAATATTTAAGAAATTGTAAAATAAATTAAGGCAGTATTGCCGTGCTTGGAGGCGCAAGCAGCATTGCGGAGGCGCAGTTATAATAAAGGCAGTATTGCCGTGCTTGAATGCGCAAGCAGTATTGCGGAGGCGCAGTTATAACAAGGCAGTATTGCCGTACTTGAGGTTGAGAGCGCAAGCAGTATTGCGGAGGCGCAGTTATATAAAGGCAGTATTGCCGTGTTTGAAAGCGCAAGCAGTATTGCGGAGGCGCAGTTACAATAGAGGCAGTATTGCCGTGCTTGAATGCGCAAGCAGTATTGCGGAGGCGCAGTTATAACAATGGTAGTATTGCCGTGTTTGAAAGCACAAGCAGTATTGCGGAAGTGCAGGTATATTTGAATTGGTCTTTGAAAGTTTAAATGTATTATATTGAAGTTATGTCCAATTTCAGATTTATTAACAATAGACTTTACGTGTGTTTTTTCAGATCCATAAGACCAAAATTGATCAGCTCCCAGAAGTGATGGCGGGAAAAGTGCACCTACTTCCGAATTTGTTGAAGAAATCAAGGGCAGATTCAACCAGTTCAAAATATCATGGAGCGTTTGTGCGCTTTCAGAAGTGGGTATCATGCAACGGCTTGGGAAGTGGAGACGCTTTGCCCGCCAAATCCTTCATAGTAGCGATATATTTGGCTTCTTTAATTCAGTCTGTAAATTCACCTAGCCCAGTTATTGCTGCTTTCTATGCAATAAAATGGTATCATGACATTAACGGTCTATATTCTCCAACGAATTCAAAGTTAGTTGAAAATATTTTAGAAGCGGCCAAAAGAGTTTTGGGGAAACCAAGCGTTAAAAAAGAACCAATCACTGTTGATATCATTACATCTTTGTACAACAGACTATACGAATACAATAATATAAAAAATCAGAGAACAATTTGTGCATTTTTGATAGGCTTTTCTGGATTTTTGAGAAGTCGTGAAATGTTAAGTATTAAGATATCTAACATTGTATTTCATACTACTTATATGGCCATTTTTATGGAAGGCAGCAAGACTGACAAATATAGAGATGGTTCTTGGATAATGATTGCAAAAACAGGTACAAATATTTGTCCTGTAGATAACACTGTGAAATTAATAAAATGGGCAAACTTGAATGGTGATGATTACTTGTTTTGTAATTTAAGTGCTACAAAAACTGGACATAAGGTGAGAAATGTTAACAAAAAGATGTCCTACACAAATCTTCGTGACATATTCATAAATGCATTGAAGCCTCATGTGTCAGATGTGAAAAAGTATTGTGTTCATTCTTTAAGATCTGGGGGAGCCACCGCAGCAGCTAACAACGGTGTCAAAGATCGTATGTTTAAACGACATTGTCGTTGGGCTAGCGAAACCGCAAAAGACGGTTACGTGAAAGATAGTATCGATGAAATGTTAAAAGTATCTCTAAGTCTTGGCTTGTAAAAGTATTGTATTTGTTCATTATATTGCTGATCCAAACATGTTTAAGATTTATTCATTACAAACGAAGGCCCCCGTTCTTTATATTCAGCAACGTCCGAGTGCTATACGAGCAGTCGTATCCAAATTCAATAAATTAAATTTGATTTGACTTTGTTTTATTTGTCTGTCCATACTGAGACATGGAGTATATACAGGAAATGTAATTTTCCACGTTTGAATTTATGAATAAGAGGAAAATTAATTTCCTTGATAGATGGAATGTCCAGTGGGTGGCGTGTCAGTAAGTTTGCTCGGTTGGTCTTAGGTGGGGAACAAGTCATTCAGCTTCGGACGTTGGACTGAACGAACAAGCGTTTATAAAACAAACAAGGAATTAAATTGATGTTATTAAGCTTTTTGTTTGGATCAGCAAATTGTAGTTATCATGATTGTTTAAATGTAATGGTGTATGTATAAAGAGTCTAAATGCCTTGAGTAAAGGCACAGTGTTTCAGCAACGTCCGAGTGCTATACGAGCAGTCGTATCCAAATTCAATAAATTAAATTTGATTTGACTTTGTTTTATTTGTCTGTCCATACTGAGACATGGAGTATATACAGGAACTTGCTTTTCCAACTTGGGCTGTAGGTTAGTAAGTAATAATAATAATAATAATAATAATAATAATAATAATAATAATAATGATAATAATAATAATAATTAATAATAATAACAATAATAATAATGATAATAACAATAATAATAATGATAATAACAAAAATAATAATAATAATAATAATAATAATAAAAATAAATAATAATAACAATAATAATGATACTGATAATAATAATGATAATAATAATAATAATGATAACAAAAATAATAATGATAATAGTAATGATAATAATAATAATAACAATAATAATAATTATAATGATAATAATAATTAATAATAATAATAATAATAATAATAATAATAATAATACTATAAGGGTATGAGGAAATGACAGAAAGTGAGTGAGGTCAAAGCCAGAGAGACTTAGCACAGGTGAAAAGTCAGGTCAGTGGGTCGCCCATAATTTACTGTCTGGCCGACATTATATATATCTCGACAGAAAATGTTGCAATTTCTATTCCATTTCAGGACAAAGGCCTCAGAAATGTCAGTTCATGTCCGGTGTTTGGTCAGCTTTCATGCTGGCCAGTGTGGATTTATGATAGTATGAGAATTAGATTCGATAGGTCACAGCAAACCGACCTTGTACGGGCGCTCCTGGCTACTACAGCTGCTTATAACATTTTCTCGGCATATACTGTAAATGAGGTAGACAATTGAAACTCCATTGCAATTTAATGCAATTTCTTAGAACTTCAAACGTTCAAACTTGCAGCTAATGTTTTTTATGTTGAACAAACTGACATGTCTCTTTTTTTATAGTTTATATAAGAAATATCTGTTTTTATAATATTTTATTTTTATTGTTCATTATTTACTATATCGTTTATTTATTTCCTTATTTCTATTCCTCACTGGGGTATTTTCCCTGATGGAGCCTTGTTGGGCTTATAGCATCTCCTTTCCCAACTAGGGGTGTAGCTTAGTTAGTAATAATAATAATAATAATAATAATAATAATAATAATAATAGCTGAACTGAAACACCAGATGGAAAAGCAGGATATTATAAGCCCAAAGGTCTCCAACACGGAAAAATAGCCCAGTGAGGAAAGGAAGTGAAGAAATAAATAAAATACAAGAGAAGTAATGAACATTATACAATATTTCAAGAGAAGGGAACTTAAAGGTCAGGTCAGAGGTGATTAGGACAAATGCCCAGAGGTCAGATCAGGAGAGAATATAGCCTATTAAAGGATTTAACCAGCTGCTGAATATCTTTGAAAGGGCTGAGGTCGTTAAACGAACTCAGGATCTTGAAACGATATCGCTAAGCTTTTAATTGCCTGTGGGATATCTGATCTATTCCCTTGAGCGAAATATCCCACTTCGTTCCCACCAGGTGACGTCTGGTTTGTGTACAGCTGAAGCCATTTCGGTTAAAATACAACGCTCAGTTGGTTATATAGGTTTTTGAATGTCTGAATTAAAATAAAGATTTATTTCTGAATCTGATTATTTTGGGAATTGAAGATATTCGTCTAT